>NC_056707.1:20773089-20845901 GCF_018831695.1 Puntigrus tetrazona | reverse complement strand
CATCAGTCCAGACGATCAATAGCTTTTTATTGTTATTTTTATCCTGTTGGCCCTCTCTTTCCATGGCAGCAATTCAAATGAAGATTTACTACAACTAAGAGCAGTTTGTTATATTTCCTCAAGATTTTTACTCCATAAAACAAATTACCTCAGAAAGGTAAATATCATATTTTAAGCTGGAATGTCATTGTGTGCATACCAGGTTGACTGAAGCAATGATCTACTTCCATTTTTAGCAGCTGCCCTTTCCATGGCATATAACGCATACAAACGGGTCCATTGACTCAGAAGAAATTACAGCAAATACAAATAGCCTGTCAGAGTAAATACATATAGGTCATCAGGGAGGTACAGTTCACATGCCCTAATTATTTCAGTACTCTGTGGTGTAAAACTGCAGTGACTTATGAAAAGGAGTACAGTGTACAGAGTAATAGCTATGATATCATTTAACGGAACTGAGAGAGAGATATCGTGCACATGAATACTTTAAACTAATAAAAGACTGCAGAAAAGTCCAGCACTGCTCCTGCTACTACTAATAAAAACTCAAATATTATCAGTAAGTTATCAGTCTTTTGTCCCTTTTTATAGTAATAATTATACACAGTTGTATTTAATGATAATTTTTAATAATTTTTAATTTACATACATTATATATATATCAATATATATCAATATAAAAGTAATTCTTATCACATTTATGTAAAATTAGGTTTTCAGTGAGGACATGTTTTAATATGTACCCATAAAATCCCATACATTAAAACATTTACCAGCATTATAGCTTTCCCTGATTTGATAAGAAACCAGCAGGCATGTAATCATAACAGTTTCCCACAGACTGTATTACTGCTATTTGTCTTTAGTCTGGCTTGCACTAAATATTTTAAGACAACCTTCATGCTTGAAGAATCTAGTGGAATGAGTGAAAACTGGAAAAAATAGGTACATGGTTTTCACTGAGACTCGCATTAGAAAATCTTCTAAATCTGGAAGGCGATCAAATCCAATATACGTGAAGAATATAATGACCTACACTTTTGAATATAGATCATGTTTCTTTCAACAGCTATGTGCATAAGGATGCTTCCTAAACACAGTAGGCAGAGGCCTATTTTCCCTTTGATATAAACTGCCTACAGTCAGAAGCAAATGCAAAGCTGTGCCAAGTTAAAGAGACATTAGAAAAGGCTCTTATTGTTTGTTTTTCACAACATAAGTGATGCAAACGATCACTGCTATGGTACGCATTATTTTGTACAGACAATCTTCATGGCTTAGTTACAAACGGCACATTCTGGCGGAGGAAAAGACAACAGCTTAGTCTTAATATTGTCACATTATGTGTAGATTATCTCATGCCTTAAAAGGCTTCAACAAATAAGTCAACTGCACTTTTTTTCTTCCTGTTAACGTGTCTTTGGCAAGTAAATTATACTTGTACATGGGTAGCAACAATTAAAGGGAAATAATACATAGTTTAAAGAAAACTAAGAATGATAGTTCGACCCTCCATGATGAAAGCTATTTAATTAAAAGCAAAAATCAAACAGTATGTTATTTACCTTGTCTACATGCTAAATATCTGTCTAGATCCTGAGTGTCAGGCCTGTCTGCACGATTGCCTGTACTGCCAGTGTTTGAGACTCACCTCATGCATTTCAGTGCTCGGTAAACCTTGCTGTACATATGTCAAATAAAACAATTTGACATGACTCTGACTTGGCATGCGGAACAATCGTCACACTGAATGCGAGGATATCCTCACAAAGTCACCCGAATTAAATGGCATTTTTGTGACAGATCCACGTCAGGAAATAAAACAAGCAAAACGATTTATATAATATTACATTTATATTAATTCATGAGTGTGGGGACTGAAATCATTTGATTTTATGTTTTATGCATTTATAGTTACTAGGGCTGCACGTTTGTTTGATGCTATATATATATATATATATATATATATATATATATATATATATATATATATATATAATATATATAATATACATACAATAAAATAGTTTTATAGTTTAATTTTTATATATATATATATATATATATATATATATATATATATATATATATATATATATATATATATATACATACAATAAAAATAGTAATATTGTTATTTAAAATAATAGTTTTATAGTTTAATTTATATATAATTTATTACTTCAGTCTTCAGTGTCACTTGATCTTCAGAAATCATTTTAATTTGATGATTTGCTTGCTCAGGAAAACTTATTATAAACATGATGCATTGGTCATGATGATTTTATATCAATAGTAAGTTTAACAGCATTAAACTTGACATATAATGCTTTTGTAACAATATAAATGCCTTCACTGCCACTTTCACGCATCTGTGCAGAAATAAAAATAAATAAATTCTGCTGAATGAAAATAAATAAATGAAATATAAATACATACACATGTTGTGTTATATTAATTACAGTTTTTTTCTTTTCTTTTACACATTCCTTCACAATTGCAACCCGGACTGAACATACTGCGTATAAAAAGCACACCAAATAAAAACAAAACCACGCTTTGGCCTACATATGATACACAGTTTTTACATACAAATTACAAATCTACCCCACAACCACGTAATCCTACCCATCACATAGCATATACAAGCCAAAGTACATTTTTGCATATCCATAGCATGAGTTTTTGTTTTTATTTGTCATGCTATTTATATTTATCATTGACAGATGTACCAAAAGGTCACTTTGGTCCCAGGGCTTTCAATTGCATGTACTGTTCCACTTAGCTTCCTTACTCAGCGGCAACACAGTCAGAGGTGTTCTGTGGTGTTGGTGGCAAGTGGTGTTAGTCGCTTCTAATTTCCCTCCTCCCAACCATGAAGAACTCCCTGGAGCATGCGCCTGCGTGTCCAGCTGTTTGCCTGTTTCAAATGCCCTTACATCCAACCGAGTGAGTCAGAAGGCAAGCGAGGTGATATTTTAGATTTTAATCAAATCCTGCTGTGGATTATACTACATACATCAGGCTTCTTAGCCGGCCTCCAGAGAGTAGATGCGCAAAGAGAGAAAGAGACAGAGAGAGAGACAGAGACAGAAAGAGAGAGAGTAAGATGGAGCTGTATAGATGCAGTAGTGTATTAAGTTCATGTTTCAGTTCATATCCACTCTCAAGTCCCTTTAGACTCAAAATACACTCACATATGTAATACTGACATGCACGTAAACCAAAGCATACATATTTCACATAAGTTAGGGGCAGGAGTTTAGAACTTGTTGCCACTTTTGCATTCCTTTGATCTAGTAAGCCCTTGGAAATGCTCTCTTATTTCCCAGGTGACGCCTCTGTTAAGTAAAATGCTGCTTTATATCCAGGAAAGACTACTGTCTCCTGGGCTCGTGGTGATAAATGTGGTTTGCATTATTAATGCAAAGTTACAACAGAAAAGGGTGCAAAGGAAAGGAAAAAAAATATGTCAAGGCAGTGATAGAGGGTACAGAGGTGGAGACCACGTTACTCAGGCTTGTTGCGTGACCTGTTTTATGGCTGAATGGGTCTACGTGTTTATGGCTGGGCTGTTTGCAAACATGAGGAACTAGTCACAATCTTTGTGGGCTCATGTTCCATTTTCACGTCTTCAAGGTCCAACAAGGACGCTCAAGATTGTCTTTGAGCATTTATTTATTTATTTTTTTTCAAATAAAGCTTTATTCGAACACAGCCCTGCAGCCAGCTCAGTGGCCATCTCTGATTGAAAACGTGAAGTAAATGAAATAGTTTGCATGTGACATTTATTGGAAGTAACTCATAAGGCCAAGTGACTTTGAGAAATGAGGCTGACTTATGCGGACAAGGCCTGAAACGCATTATGGGTCAAACGTTTGTCACTGGTAAGATTCTCTTAATGCTCAGCAAGTCTGCATTTATTTGTTAGCAATATTGCAAAATATAATAACAGGATTTAAATATATATATATATATATATATATATATATATATATATATATATATATATATATATAATATACTCACAGTTCTGACTTTTTTTTTCCCAACTGCAAGAAATAACTAAATAAATTAAAATAAAATAAAATAAATAAAAACTTTGAATAAAACTTCAAATTGCCCTTCAGTGTCACATGATACTTACGAAATCATTCCAGAATACTAATCCTAAAGTTTTGAAAAGTAGTGTATTTCAATAATTGAAAAACTATTCAGAAAGAAAGAGCGTTCTAAAAAATGTTCATGAAAAGGAAAATCAATGTTTAAAACACCATTAGAGCCAATTGATTTGCTTTGTGTTAAAGAAGTTTCAAAATATCTTTGTGTCTATTTGTGTACTAAAGAAGAAAACAGTCATTATATGTTTTGGATGACTTTAGCATGACTACATAATGACTCTTCACTTTTATCTTCTGTAAACTATCCCTTCAGTAGAAGTATTGATGAATGAGTGGAGAGAGCTGGACCAAGATCAAGAAATCTTTCAGTTCACATTTATTCTTCAAGTACATGAGAATTATTGTTAGAAAATCTGTTCGATTTCCATCTTCCATGGCTGTTGTGGAAATGTGACTTGGAGGATTTTGTTGCTGTCTGTCCAAATAAATACTTCAGTAGCTCATTCAGTCACAAAATTTAGAGAGTTAGCAGAAGTCTGCCACAAGTTTACTGAGTAATGCGTTAAAATGTCACTATAAAAAGTAAATAAATAAACGAGCTACTTCTGGGTAGTGCTAATGCAATGGTTTCTGGGAAGTCAAATTTTAATAGCAACTAAAAAGCTGCTCTTGGGCAAATGTATTGATACACCTTCACCATTGAATCTGTTCATTAAAAGCATATTATTACTTTTCGTTTCAGAGAAGGCTATTAAATCTGCTGAAAATGCATTTTGGGGTTTGTGCAAACTACACAGGGCGAAGAGCAGCCCTCAACTTGCATCTTTAAAAATTATCATCTGATAAAGCCTTTATGGAATATATGAATTAAGCGAGAATTAAGGCTTGTCATCTTTCTATCGTTCATCATCTTGATGATGATTATTATAATCAGTAGCTCGCTTTCAGACTCTCTCATGGTGTGCTTCATTTTCTTGCCTGGCTGCTGTAATGGTTGATGGAGTAACCTTTGTGTAACTTTTCACTCAGTGCTCTAACAATAGCATGAAAGATCGCTGATGGTGGCTCTGATGTGTACGGCTGAAGTGTGAGCCTGGATAAAATTACCTTCCTGTGAAATTGCCTCTCTCCTCCAACCAAATTTCCATCTGTAAGTACCAATGGGCTTCATTTTTTTCCAGGCGTCGTTACATGAAGAAGCCTGCTTATTTCTGTGTGGGCGGGGAGTATCAGCCATGACCCTGCAAGAAACAAAGAGACAAATTTCTACCTGTTAATGATAATTGTGAGGAGGGTGAAGCAGACAGAAATAAATAGTGTGCTTTAAATTTTTATATAATGGCAGATGAAAGAGTCAGTATAAAAGAGTCAGTAGATCCATCCATCCATCCATCCATCCATCCATCCATCATGTTCCATCATTTTAAAAGATGTGTAAAAAGAACATATTAATTTAAGCTTCAAATCAGCACTGATATCAGAAGATGAAGACAAATTTTTGCTTTGCTTTTACAAAAATAAGTAACATTTTAAAATGCATACAAAAAGTTTAAAATGTAATTGTGATCAAACAAATTCAGTCTCAGTGAGCATAAAAGATTTTGTTTAAAAAAATCTTGCCCACCCCAAACAATGTGTAATTTTTTCAGATTTTAGGCAATCCTCGTGGGTAAGGTAAGGTAAGGTTCGTGTAAATATGTGGTCAAGACTAAATTTTTGGATTAAAATGTTGTTCCAGGGTCAACAAAATATGTTAACCCAGGAACGGATCGCAGTCAAACAAAATCAGGACATGCGTGAAATCTGTGCAACCAGCCAGTTTGCTTTGAACAAAAGCTTTTTCTTTTTCTCTCTTTTTAGTGACAATATTGACCATCTCAAGCACAGAAAACAAGCTTTTAAATAAGAAAATGGAACTCTTATTATAAAAATAGCATTTGATAGACCCAAATCCATCATTATAAGCCCACTAAAATGAAGCAGAAAGGAGAGTTCCAAAAGAAAAAGAGGAATCACTTATCCAGGAAGGATATTGCCTCGACTGTCCTTTTTTTAGCCTGTAAGATTAGAGTTGTCTATTAAAAATAAGTCCTGTGTCCTAGAATTCTCTATATAACAGCTTATTTTAAAATAGGTTTGATGGACCGTTCAAACAGGCCACGTTTTTGTTTAAAATGTCTGAAATGCAACAAAATGTTTTTTTTTTTTTTTAAATTCACGTGAAATTGACAAGAATGTGTTTAAGGTACATTAACCTTGCACTATATAACCTAATTCAAATAAACACTCCTTACCTTCAGTGTTGGATGGTTTTTGGAAACAGAAAGACAAGCTATGCTAATGATGGACTTGACAGGTATGGGTCATGATGGATGTGAAGTTTTCTCTGAGACAGACAGTGTGATCATATTGAGAGTGTAAACATTTAGTGAAGAGGAACAATGTCATTCAATCGCTCTAAAGATAATTAAGCACCATATGCTTAGGGCGGTAATACCCATGGGCAGATATTGCCGCATAATGGCTTTTAATTAATCTCTCAAAATTCAATCAAGACTTTACCTCTGCGGCAGATCCAGTTTTATTCGTGATACTCTACCAACTGAAGAGGTGAAGATGGTGTCTTTGAATAAGCAGAGAAGCATAAAGATAAGAAGAGACACACTGACTGAAAAGTAAGGACATTTGAGATGACACAACGGTTCATCCGCTCCTGACAGACATTAGGACAGAGATAAATATTTAGCATGCTGTCTAAGAGTGATGAAGACTGTCCTCACAGAGTTCAGTGCTTACATTATGACGTTGGTTTATAGGAAGATGTGAAAAGTGTGCTACATTACTGCAGGAGTCTGCCTTTGACTAAATCTGGTTATTTATCTTACATCTCTCAACTTATTCTAACCTTAACCCTACCAGCCTACTGATACTCTACTACAAATTCAGCAAGACTTAGTAGATATGTAAGTGCATTGTTACTTAGTCAACAGAATGTGTTAAAGGGACCATCGAAATAAAGTAAAACTTTTGTTTGTCCAGACTCTAGATTTGGAATCATTCTGTAATACATTTCACCTTAAATGAGTCAAGTATTGTAATTAAATGATGCAGCTTTTAGGGCCCTATGATAGGGTGAACAGAATTGTGTAATGCAGTCATTAAAATGTGATTTACAGTATAATCTAGACACAGAATGTCTAGACTAGAACTGCCCAGAAAGTTCATAAGCATCATACTTGTGAGAAAAAATATTGTCATATAACATAGAATAAGAAACTTAAAGGTCTTCAAAATAAAGAAGGTCCGTCAAAATAAAGGTTTGGTTAACTTGAAGACAAATATATTACTTAAAACACATTTCACAGGGCCTTCAAAATGTAGTTTTTCAAAAAAAAGAGAAAAAAAAATGGATTTCATTGGATTTCAAATTTATAATTTGTTCATTTCTGATATGTGAACTTTAACTACATGAACTGCATATTATTGCCATCTCGACACTGATAACAGATCATTCTTTGAAATGTAGAAAGATTTGTTTTCGTGAAGCTGCTTTGAAATATGTAGGCCTATTGTGAAAAGCACTACAATAAATGACAGTTGAATGAAACTGAACTGAATTTTCGCAACTCTGTTAGGACTCTCTAGAATGTAGAACATTTTTATCTATCCATGCATGCATAAATCAGTAAAACCTCACTGTTCTGCTTACATTTTCCGCTAGTCTTTGCTGTTATGAGATTATTTTTAGATGATGATGGGTGGATATGACATGAATGCATCCAGCTGATGCCCTCTGCCCTCCCATATCCATTTGCGCATGAAATGCTTTAAATCACTCCAGTCAGTAAGTGCAAATGTCCTAGTCTCCAATGATGGGGTTCCTGGCCTTTCAAGTATCCAAGTAGCTTGGAAATGTAGTGAAAATACACAGTTTCTATTGTAGGTAATTATAGCTTGATGGTAACAGATTGCATGGAACTTTTTATTTTTAAATTGCTGTCAGTATGAAACAGGCTTCTTTGGAAAAAGCAATACCTTCTGTGAACATTTTGTGCGTTTTCTGGTAAATAATGTGTTGATCCTTTCACAGAGGTTAAAGAGCAACAATTACAGATCAACAATATACCCAAGTGCCTCTGTATTTCCATCTGAAAGGCAAACATCAGAACATATTCAAGACCTCTCTCTGTGCAGGCACAAGCCAATTCAAAAGTTTATAGCTTAAAGGTATAAAATAAAGATTTTTTCATCAGTTTACTTCACAGTTTACATCACTTTAGTGTCAAGTCATTCTAAACCAATAAGACATAGGCTTATTGATTTATAACATGGAGCATTGAAAGAGAAGTTTAGACAGATGTCCATATACATACAATTAACTAAAAACACATACTTGATAATAAATGAGAATAAAATACTATTGTCTTCAGTAGAGCTGTTTTTCACTGAATTGTTTTGTAATTTAAGATATTTTCACAGTTATTGAACTGATCTGAGCCAACCCTGAAGACACTATTGGTTTTAGAGGCTGAATTTATGTTTGCCTTATATTTGATGAAGTTTGCATCACTGAATCTATTATTATTTAATACTGTGATGGTACTTTGTTTAAAGTGCTACATAAATTATAAATTATATATTTTGCCATAAGTATTTGCTCACCCATCCAAATAATTGAAATCAGGTGTTCCGATCACTTCCATGGCCACAGGTGTATAAAATCAAGCATCTAGGCATGCAGACAGTTTTTACAAACATTTGTGAAATAATGAGTCGCTCTCAGGAGCTCAGTGAATTCCAGCATGGAACTGTGGATTTGCATGGAACCAATTCAGTCGTGAAATTTCCTCGCTCCTAAATATTCCACAGTCAACTGTCAGCTGTATTATAAGAACATGGAAGTGTTTGGGAATGACAGCAACTCGAAGTGGTAGGCCATGTAAACTGGTAGTTAGCGGATGTTAGCGAACGCTGACAGACCTCCAAACTTCATGTGGCCTTCAAATGAGCTCAGGAACAGTGCGCAGAGAGCTTCATAAAATGAGATTCCATGGCTGAGCAGCTGCATCCAAGCCATACATCACCAAGTGTGCAATGTGTCGGGTGCAGTGGTGTAAAGCACGCTGCCACTGGACTCTAGAGCAGTGGAGACGCGTTCTCTGAAGTGACGAATCGTGCTTCTCCTTCTGGAAATCTGATGGACCTACTTGTCTGACTGCATTGTGCCAAGTGTAAAGTTTGGTGGAGGGGGGGTTATGGTGTGTGTTTTTTTTTTTTCAGGAGCTGGGCTTGGCCGTTTAGTTCCAGTGAAAAGGACCTTTCCTTTTCTCTTCCAACATGACTGTACACTAGTGCACAAAGCAAGGTCTGCAAAGAAATGGATGACAAGTCTGGTGTGAATGAACTTGACTGGCCTGCACAGAGTCCTGACCGCAGCCAGATCGAATTTTATATTTTAATTCTATGCAGGAACAAATGGGAGTAATAAAAGAAAAAACTAAAAAAAAAATTCTTTGGCTTTAATGCAGTCATAAAAGCCAGTCATTTAAGTTTGGAAACATGTCTTAAGGATATGATGATTAAATGTTTCCCTCATTAATTAAATGGATCTTTACTCAGTAAAATACAAGTTTGCCACTTGAGTTGAGCAGAGATGTGTTTAAACAAGCTATTTTAGGGGGGCATGGTCGAGTCTTAACTTTTATAAAGAATATCTCTTTAAGTTTGACACTTCAGTCGTTGCAACTTTAGGGATCTTTTCTATGCAGTAATAGCTTGTAACACTACAAAGAGAAAGGAAAACTTGAATAGATGACCCTTTTGATGCACAACGAATGGAATATTTTTTCTTACGCTTTGCATTTTTATATCAGTATGACACACGATTATCATATTTCAATCAATTTGATAAATGACTGGTCAAAAGCAATCTAAAAGTAATCAAAAAGTACCTAAAATGCTTAATGTTAAGGATTATGTTACTAACTAAAATTTTTGCATGTAACATGGAATCAGTGACAGATCACAATTTCTAAGTAGGCCTAATCTACACAGCTCTAGCTTCCACAATATCATAATCATAGTTTGGGCTCCAATGCATTCAAAATGAGCTGTTTTTCAATCTGGAGGATTTTCGTTTTTAGGCGAACTATTCCTTTAAGATCATATTACGAAAGCACTACCCTCATGAGCAAACTTTCTTCTGTTGGAAGCAAGTGAACCCTTAATTTTAGGTCACAGTTAGAGCTCCGACTACCTGTAAGGAAACTTGTTTTCCTCTCTCGAAGCGTTGATTAAAAATGGATCATAAAATAGATGTGGCAGCAGGTCCACAAATACCATGAGAGGTAAATAGCTCTCCTGCTTAGCGCTAGAATGATAACACACACCCCAGTGTGCACTTGCATATAGTGGCAGATAATAACTGAACCCGCGATGCCCAGCATCTGTTCTAGCGATAGGTTCAGGGCTCAAACTTTCAGCCTGGTGGAGCGCCAAATCCTCTCTTGCCCTGTCTCGCTCAGAGCCTTGATTTTAATCAGAATATCTAATAGGTGAGAGGCAGGAGGTGCGTGTTGTAAATTAATAGGATTTACTAGATGAGCTCGAGTCCATGCCATCTCGCTTCTGGTGTTACCTCCCCTTGTGTCGCGACGTTTTGCCTGACAATTTCATTCTCGCCAGGCAAGAAATGGCAGCGACTTCATCAAGTGACAGCACACGCCCACCGCTTTCTTATGGTGATGGTGACGCGCTAAAAATGCGCTGCTTCAAAGTGGCACCGGGTGTCAGTCGAGGCGGGTGGTATGAGAGGAGCGGCAGGGTGCATGAAATTTACGAGAAAAATCAAACGTGTTTGAGGCCTAAGGCCATGAAAGGCTTGTTTGCTTGTTCACATAAATGAGCACGTGTGCGAACTTCTGCTCTCAAATTCATGTAGACAAACGCTCAGCGTGGCAAAACACGATATAATCTCGCATAACTTTTTATGAAAATCTGATTTAGATGTGATGTGTGACAGTAGAATGTCAGGGATGGCAGGGTTTCTACTTTGATATCTCTATCAAAGTCACAAAGAGAGGCACTCAGGCGAAGGGGATTGCTGGTGAGGCAGGGGGCAAGAGAGGGAGAGAAAGGGAGAGAAAACACAATGAGACCTGACTTGTGTGTGAAATGCAAATACTTCCCTAACTTCACTGCTAGTTGTTTCTCACGACTTGACATGATGACTGCTTCCACGGAGACATTAGAACAGACGAAAGTTTTTGTTTCGAGTGCTTTTGTTCTTCTCGCAGGGACTAACTTTAAAAATGACAGTCACTGTAGCTGCTGCTGAGACACTGTAATTTAAGGGAGCTGACTTTGTGTGTGCAGAATGAAGCAGTGTCAATCAGCAGCATTTCTAGCATAATGTTGATTATCATAAAATTATTTAAACTCACCCATTTTTACCTTTTTTTTATTATTTCTAAAAAGACTAAACATTTTTCGGTGTTTACAGCGAACTACAATTAAAGTGAATGAGGGTATTTTTTTGAAGCTCATTTTATAGAAGCATATTAATGCTCTTAAAATGTGTAAATTATTTAAGCTGAATAAAACATTTAATCATCACTTTTACAGTAATTTTAGGATTGAATGGATTTTTTTTTTTTTTTTACAAAATATTATTATGTATTTTTATATTTTTCAAGCTTGCTGTGCTTGTTCGTAGGACTCCACAATTTGTTCCACAATCAAATTGTTTTGATTTCATATATTCATGATGACAACAATATTTACTATTGTCTCGCAGTATTAGTAGTAGTAGTTGTATTACGTATTTTAATAATTACTAAATTTAATGAATGTATTGTTTTACAGTGTTACAAAAGTAATATTTTCAAAATGTTTAAACGTATTTTATTTGGAAACCCTAAGAGTTTTATTCATTTATTTATTCAGAGAGCCTCAAAGCATCAAATATTTTGGAAGATTGTTTCTGCACGTTGTGTTTCCAAATGCCAATTATATGTGACCGAAGTTCATGTGGAGCACTGTTTAATGCGATCTAAACTGGTCTGAGACACTCCAAAGCGAAAAAAAGCTTTATGACCTACGCGCAGCTATGATGAGTAAAAGAACACAGTACAAGCTTCACTCTGCAACATGCAGAGCATATGTGTATTTAAATAAAACACAGCGTTTGCGATTTGATCATCGATGTTTCTTATGCAACACCACCATTAACACTGCAATCATTTAAAGAAATGCTCCGAATTCACTCACCCTCCCTTGAGCTCTGACACAATTCAGACACTGAGGACTATGACAGGGCAGGGAACTAAGTACAGTAATCGCTCACTCACACTGCCACCATTTTCCAACCCTCTGTCTGTGATAGCCGAGAACCTGATTCTAAACCCTGTTTTTACATCTGTAACCCGGCCCTTGGGGTCAGCGTTGAGGAAAATTACTTTTGCTGGTGCAGAGAGGCCATGCACTTCCGATACAAGAAAGCTTTTAGAGTAGTTTCATGTTTGCGATTGAAATCCTTTTCATGACAAGGCCTTCAACTCTCTGATGGGTCTAGATGTTTGCATGCTGTTTAGTTGGCCAGCTGTGAGGTCAGGAGGGACTTTGTCCCTTTCGTTGTCCAATTTCTCCACTCTCGCTGCTTCCATTTCGACTGATTTGTTTTGATTCAACGTTTTACATGAGTGCCGTGGGTGACCCTGACTGGACAGCCTCTCCTGTAGCCTTTCAACATCTTGTCTGTACTTGACACATCTAGTGTCCAGTCAAGCCTGAGTACATGCAACTGCTCTTCAGTTACAAAACACACTCACTCAAGGACACATTTGGCTGTTTCTTAAACTATGCTAATTAAAAAAATGTTTTTTTTTTATAGAGAGAGAGAGCGAGAGAGAGGTTTTTTTTTTAAACTGTAATAATAATAAATAATAAATAATTATTATTATATAAGCAGCAACTTAAGCAGCCATTACTCTCTTCATAAATCATTTTTCAAGATACATTTGTTAGTAATATTAATGATAAACACCATTTTTGCATAATTAATTATAACAATTTGTAATGTTTTATGTTATTATGAGTCTATGCAAATAAAAGTAGACCCTTTACCCTTTGGAATGATGTATTACTCTTATATGTAGGACTAAAAAGTATTATTATTTTTCATTATCAGAAAAACTGTTTGGCATGGCGTCTATCTTCAGGGGGTTAACATGTCAGTAAAATGTAGCCTTAGAAAAAAAATATATATTTAATTTTCAAAAATAACATTTGTGATCAGTCTGCTGTTGAACAGCCCAATGCTGTTTTACAGTTTAATAGAGAAACAGTCACACGTTTGAATCAAGAGTTCTGTGTCCAAAAAAAGAAAAAAGTAGATTGATTGACATATCATAGAAAGTTTTCTGAACATCAGCGGTGAGCTGCTGAGAGAATCAGCGGAGAGGTTTGATTGAGACTGACATGTCAGGAGTAATACAGCACTCAAACTCTGCTGCACCTGTTATCTGTGGGACTCTGGACTCAGATCACTGGAGCTGTAGATGGTGACCATGTGTTGGCCATCACCATCTGCCAAGCATACTGTAATCGACTGAAGCAAAAAGCCGTAGAAAAACTACAAGAGATAGCTGAAATACGACTCTCAGTGTTAATAAATCAAATTAAATATCACACAGCATGATGTTCAGGTGCTGACTTTACATACACAAATACATTCATCCAGTTCCAAATGAGGCATCAGGATTTGGCATAACCCAGTTAGCCCCTACTATACCATCTGGCTACAAAAAGCATCTTTTTCCATTGATGGGCATTCAAAAGTAGCGGCGACCATTTTTAAATCTAAAGTGCCTGTCACACCTTGTTTGAAAATCTAATCTTGTCCGTATGGTGTTCATTATACAGGTAATGCTTATTAGGTAAATGAAATAGCAAAATGAAAGTAATTAAATTTACCCCCAATAATTGGAAATGTAATGTACATTAAATTGAAATGAATTTAAACAGATAATTCACTCACCTTCATGTCATTCTAACTCTGTAAGACTTGGGTTAATCTTGAAAACGAAATATATTCGGAAATGTATCTAATGAAATATGAGAGATTTCAGTCTTTGCATTGATTGCTTGTATCAGTTTAGATGGTTAAGACTAAGATTAATTTATTAGTATCAGTACATTATTATTCATAGATCATACAATTCTTAATTATGACTGAACATTTTTACATTAATTTAGAAATGCACGCTATTGGTTTTTAAACCATGTACCTCATAGAGATTTATGTTAATGACCTTACATTATAATTGCTAATATACACAGAATTGTAAAAAAATATATATAAAATTATAATAAAAAAAAAAAAAAAAAAAAATATATATATATATATATATATATATATATATATATATATATATATATATATATATATGGAGATGTGACACCATTTCATAGTAACTGACCAAAATGCAAATACTGCTGTGGTTTGACAGCACAGTGCAATACCAGGTTTTGATGTGCCATATACACAGCTCCACCGCATTCATTCTTCCTGCTTTTCTTGACAGCTTGAATTATGGGCATGTGGTGGGTACCTGGAGTTGTTGGACTCAACTACACCAACACCAACTAAGATGAGAGGCTGCCAGCACATGCATCCGTAGCTGAGGACAAACAGAAACCTATTGATTTGTTTTTGTGGTTTATAAAATGATGAAACATCTGAAACATCCTTGTGCATCATTGATGGAGATGTGATGAGAATCAATGTCCTACAAAGAAAAAGTTGCCATCTGTATGTGAACAGATTCTTTGGATATTGTTTCGTGAAAAAAAAAAAAGAAACGGAAAAGCGTTTGGGTTGGTTTGTGATGAGATGAAAACAGGTGTTGGTGTTCATTTAGTTTTTTTAGTTGCCAAAATCTCTAAACCTTTTTTTTTTTTTTTTTTTTTTTTTTTGTCCAAGAGATGTTTAATTAAAGTGCTGAATTAATCTGAATGAATTCATTTCTTTCTCAATTTTTCAATCCAGGTTCATCATCGTCTGTAGCGGTGTCTACATTAGTGACTTCGCAGTGTTATGGAGATGTCGACTATAATCAGTGTAAGACTTTGACTGACTCTCAGTAGTCACAGATTGATCACAAATACTAAAAAGACCTCTACAGAACTTGCTTGCTTAATTTAGCTTTGTATTTATGAATTTAATTTCCCTGGAAAATTTATAGGAAATCTCAGTCTGTTCTCCTGGCAGGGATGTAAAAAGGACATTTGGAGTTGCATTTGCTCACATTTAGCCTTGTAGACTATGACGTGCAAAATCAATAGCACTTCCATGAATTAACTGCTAAATTAAGCCGCAGACTGATGGTGTCTCAAATCAATATACTAAATGGTGAAAGACCCTTTACCCAATTAACAATTACCATCAATTCTGAAAAAGTCAAAAATGTGGAGATGATGTTTATGACACACAAATGAAACGCTTTCATTTTGATTTAAATGGATGTGAGAACTGAAATATCTTTTGAGATTTATGTCCTGAAAAAATGTTTTCATTAAAAGAGCCGTTTTCTGCATGTATAATGAGACGTTTTGCAATTTAATAATAGTTACTTTAACCCCCTCCCCAAATAGAAGCGTATTAGAGAGAGCAAAAGATTCATTTACAGTGTCTTTTTTTTTTTTTTTAGCTAGTGGGAAGATGAGCATTTGTGTCATTATGTCAGATGCCTCAAAATGAATATATATTATTAACATCTCACACACCCCGGTGAACTCAGGGTTCTTAAAGTGTGCAGTCAGTGCAATCAATGGATGAACTCCTAATAAATCATAATGAAAGTAATACTTGGATTTGTTTCATTAGCACTTTTTGATATGCTTCCACAATCATTGCAATTGTAACAGTCATTCAGCAAACCATTCCCAGATGTTCCGTTCATGCCTTATTGACTCTCTAAAGCAAATCAATTTTTATGATATTAATTAAATGTGAAGTTGAGACAAGAACACGTTGCCTTTTTATACATTCACATTCAAAGGGGGATGGGGCACTAATCGAACATAATCTCTGCAGCTTTGGGTGGCAATAACAGAACATCCGGTATTGCAATCTCCTTTAGGAATTATACTGACCCACATGCTCATGAAGGAAACAAACGGAAAAAAAAAGTTTGTTTTAGAACAGAAGGTATACTACAAATAATCATTAACGTCACTTTGATGGACTGCGTTATACATTTTCTGTCATGCTCTATTTTTATCTGTCGTTTTTAATCTCCTAAAAAATTATATAGATGCGATTCCATTTCCAATCGGATATGATTTCAGCTTGACATACGCATTATTAACATTTTTTGTAAATAAACATATAGCCTCCATAAAATTTAACCTGTGGATAGTGTAGCTTAAAAAGTAATGATTGATATCTATAATTCAAATGTTTTTTGAAAGAGGTCTTTTACGCACCAGAGCAGTGAAAAAAATACAGTGAAAACCATATTGTGTAATACTTCTCAATATTTATAATAACCAAAATTCATTATAACGGTTTTCAACAGCCTGGTCGCGTAAAAAAAATGTACCTTTGTGAACTTTTTGTGCAACAGCTTTTTACATACCTTATGGCGCATTTCAACACAGGTTCTATACGTGAATACTGGCACATTTATATTATGTTGATATAGGTATGTTATAGGAACCGTGTTGGAAATATGCCCTACACCAAATCCAACCCTAAACCCTACCCAATAGTGTTAACAAACAGAAAAATGTTATGAAGGGCTTTGTTTATGCAGCTGTGCCATTTCAACTACCTTTCATGGAGATTTGCACCTAGTTACACAGGTTTTGAACCGAGCTCTCGCCTCTCAAGTACTCCTTCGTACTCTGTGAGATACGAACTAACCTATCATCTATGAAAATCCATAGATATGAAGCTGGAAATGTGTGAATTTAATATAAAAAAAAAACATCCGTTCTTCAAATTTTCTCAGCTATTAATATTGTTTTGTCATAACGTGATATTCGGCAAATATTTGTGCGAAATTTATGCTTTATTAATTGAAACTCTGTAAATCTGCGTGAAATAGAATAATAGGTGTCAGAGTTCTTGTGCCTCTAGTGTTCATTTCTTTTGAAAAATTGCCGTGATTATGTACTTATTGGTACATATTTCTTAGTGCACCTAGGTACACTTATGCCATGAGACATTTCCGATTTATATGTAAAATGCCATTTATTAACATATAGGCTATATCACAAATGGCTTAATTTTAATGCACATAGGTTTCAGATTACAAGTTACCTTATTAAAAATGTATTTAGTGTAACTTTTCAATTATTTTTATTTAAATAGTGTAACTTATTACATTTTGTTACTTTTGATTACTTTTGATTACTTTTCTAATATTTTGAACTACCAATTATTTTGAAACATTAAAATCAGGCTAATCTTATAAGTAGCATCTTTTAACACTTCCTGTCAGACTCTCAAAATCCTTCATTACTCAAATTAAGATTATAATAAGTAAGTGATAATTGGCTGGGTGTACATTATGCTTCTTATTACATTGCTGCATGCCACAAAATAAATAATTAGACATGAAACAGATCAGAGTTTAAATAGTCAAACACAAAGCTTCCATGAAGAAAGCTGTTTCTAGCAAGCGGCAAGTTGAAACTAGATGGACTTTAAAGGAATACGGTGCAGAAACATACCATTTTTACCGCATTAATAATGAAGTACTAATGCTTCAGTACTAGTTTGTTAGTTATCTTATAATCCATTACAGTGTACAAAACAATATGGTAGCAGCTGTGTTTGTATGACATGAATGAGTCCATGAAAAAAAACATAAACCCAAATAGGAAATAAAACAGTTATCAAATAAGCATGTGTACTAAACTCCAGAAACGTTGGTGTGTCTCATTTTGTGTGTGTATGTGTGTACCTGTTCTTCAGTTCTGGTGGGGACTTAAACCTGAATGCACACAGACTCATGGGGACTCATGTCATGGTGGGAACCTAAACCGAGGTCTCCATGGGCAAAAAAGCTAATAAATCACACATTTTTTTTGAAAATCAAAAAATTCCTGTAATTTCCTGTAAGGTGTAGGTTTGCTTACGGGGTGATAGAATATATAAGGTCCGTACAGTACAAAAACAAAAACCATTACGCCTATGGAGAGTCCCCACAAGGATAGTGTGTAACCGCTTTTTATAATCATTAACATTTTCAAAAGTAACTAATCTGATTAACCTTTTTTTTTTCAGTAACTGTAACTTATTTTGTAATTAACTAACGTGATTCCGTTACATGTAACTAGTTACTAGCTGAAGTATGATGTACAGTACACTGAGGTAGATCTAGAGAAACAAAGGCAGATCTGTGAAAGAGAAACAATAGCTTTCATTTAAGCGGCTCCAGTCTATGCAATCAACAGCGACTCTTACATCCTGAGCGGCTGCTACACTGCAGCTCTCTCTGATTACAGATAAATGCACACAGGCAGGAGTCTAATTTGCCCTTATTATTCAAAATCTTTCCCCTTCTTGTTCTTGTTTTCCACTTCACTGCTTTTGTTTAAAAACGCACAATTGAGGCAAAAGGCACCATGATGATGAGCAACTCCATCCGCGCACCAGACAGTTTTGCTGCTGTTGTCAGAACTGACTTGGTTGTTAATAATTGTAATAATAAACACTATTTGCAGATATCTGTGTTTGCGTGCGGTTCTGTCATGTTTCCCGAGCCCTATATCTGTCATCGGATTCCTCTCTTAATTTAAGCATGATGCTCGGCCCAGACATCTGCGCCACATTTTATGCGCAGTTGCATAACACGTTCCCCTGCTTATGCCACAAATAAACACATCCATTACTAAAATGGCAGCTTCCCACGCACAAACACACATTGTGCAATATGTTTGTTTCTTCTTCCTCATTAGATTTGTATCATTCGCCTCCTCGCAGTCAATTATGCCATTCAGAACATCCTGCTGTGCCTGTAAGTAGGAGACTTCATGTTTTTGAAGATGATGTAGGGGAATGCATGCCCCCCTTGACTCTGGTGTTGGGGAGTAAGTAACTAAAAGTAGCATGGCAGTAGATCATCTGAATCACAATTAAAAATCGCTGAAAGTGAAGAACACCCTGGCCTTAAGCCGATCCCTTGCAGATGATGCTACATGTGACGTCGCTGCTGTTTCGCCTCGTCGATTTCGCCTTTGCTGCTCTGCCTGTCGTTTGGCCTTTTAATTACAGCTTGGCGTTTCTGACAGGCTGTTTGCTAGCTTTATTGCTTTCAAGTATAAAGGCCAAAGTATACTTCGGCTGTCTGTGTCTGCTGTCAACATCTCCAAGTCACTATATAGCTGAGTGGCCACAGATACATCCACACCTCTCACGATCGCTTGCGGACCCAGATTACACACGTATGTCTGCAACATGTCTGTTAAAGATCTCTAGATCTGAAAAGCATCAGCTGTCTACAAAAAGTCTGGCAGACATCTTACAGATGTCAGTTTTACATGCATTCTAATTTACAAACGTCTTAAAGACATCTAATAGACATCTACCTGACATCTGAAAGGAGACATCCTATAGACGTTTTGCAGACGAGCAAACAACCTAAATAATACAATATACAAATAGACGTCTCCTAGATGCACGTGTGCTATCAGGGTAGAGACTTTAAAAGTTCAGTGAAGCAATTCATTCCCTAGGGCATCAAAAGAAATGAAAGGTAGCAAGCGAATAAATGTTACACCGTACTGCTGCTGTTGTTAATCTTGTTTCAAAGATAATTTAATGTACTTATACTACTTACACATATAAGTATAAGCCATTTTGAAGTGCATTCCACTTCGCAAAGTGGGCGAGGGACGTTTATATGGACAGTACCTCGGACAGAGGGAGTGAGTCTGCTTCTCAATAGGCCACTCCATAGACCACAATGCAACACGATTATTATGTCTTTGCAGATTGTGTTTGATTTATCCCCACCTCAAACAACTCAATGTTCTTTTTTTATATACTTTTATAAGGGCCTAACCATGTAAACAATGTGAACAATCAACTAGCTTTATAGCAGATTCTAAGTGATCAAGGTCGATGCAACATAATTAATGACATGTATATCTGAGTGAACAGACAGAGGGAAGTTTGCGAGTGAAGAAAGCGGACTGGAATTCAGCCCGAGTATGTTTGAAAGCTGTACACGAGATGGAATGGAATGCAGAAAGTAAAGTATACCCAGGCCTTAAGACCTAGTCTTTCATTTATCGTATCGCTTTCTTTGTCATTTGTATTACTTTCGTAAACTTTTCGTTTTTATTATTCTGCGTTATCTGTGTAGTTGTATTGTTCGGTTTTGGTTTGTTTTGTAATTTTTGGTAAATGTGTTTCTTGACTTTCTTTTAGGTACCATTAAAGACTGTACTTGTCGTAGGGGAGGCTAGCTGCTTTCTTTCTGTGGTGTGTGTTTCATGGGGTGCCATGTCGATTGGCATGATTTCCATGACTGTGTTTGTGTCTGTGCAGTGGTCGCTGTGGGGTGAAATTCAGCTGGGTTTACAAAACCACCCGAGTTGCAGCCGGCCTACCCTGTTCCCGCTTTGCCTGACTCCGGAGAATTGATTTTTATGATTGAGAATTTTATGATGCTCTTATAATAGTGTACTTTTCTGTTGATACTCACATCTCACTACATCTTATCCTTACTCCTTGTCCTTAATTAGTAAAACATACTGGCGAGTCAAACTTACTGGGAGTATTTGCTCTATTTCTTAAAGGTACATGCCACAAAATATGCTTATTTTCCAACTCCCCTAGAGTTTTACCATTTGTGAATCCTTTCAGCCGATCTACGGTCTGGCAGTAGCACTTTTAGCTCTAGCGTAGCATATATCATTCAATCAGATTAGATCATTGGCATCACTCTCAAAAATGACCAGTTTTAGCACTTTTCCTATTTAAAACTTGACTCTTATATTGATACATTTTGTACTAAGACAGACTTAAACTAAAAGGTTGTGATTTTCTAGGTTGATATCTAGGAACTATGTTCTCATTCTGCCGTTATTATCAAGGAACTTTGCTGCCATATCAGGGCTGCAGCAGGTGCAATGATAATATGAAGCACCTGAAAATGCTGAGGGCTATTTTTATGTGCTACGTAATACCATTGCACATGGTATGGCAGCAAGGTCCTAACCATATCAGACTAGAAAGTCACAATTTCAATTTTCATCGGCCTTAATGGTAAAACTCAAGGGAGTTGGAAAATGAGCCTATTTTAGAAAAAAGTGCTGTGTTCCTTTTAAGGTCTTTCTGACTTATTTGAGTGCCACATTAGTATATCTGGGTCTCTTGATTATGTTGGGAAATCTGATTTATTTATATGATAATTTGAGTCTGTGCTGGTTATGATTTACTAGTAGTAAACAGTAAAAAAAATTGCAATTAATACGCAAAAATTAGCAAATATATGTGAACTGCGTATTAATTCAATACATTTTACCAAAATGATGGGATGTTTTCATGTAGAAGTGTTAGTTTGTTTGTTTGTCTTTTGTAAGAATTGTTCGATAAAGATAAGCCAGCATGAAATTAATCTATCATAAATGCTATATATTAGGGCTGGGATTATACATTGATGCATCATGAATCGAGAAATGATACAGCATTGATTCTGAGATTTTTCGATTGCACCATAATTTCTCTGGAATCAGTTCTGAGCTTAGTTGTGAACATTGGATGGCGTTACATGTTTTAGAAACAGCCGTACTCTGCTTGTTTCCAAATCTTTACACACTCTTGAGCCTAAAATGTATAAGCACTATTAATCATGATTTTGCATTTCTGTAGGTTTAGGGGTGGTTAGGTGTGGTCATTCGTATGAATTATACCTATTAAAATATATACAAATTACTGTGAGATTGGTGTAAAAGTCCACACATTGCATTTAAATAAATACACATTTTGATTGGTAATGATGGATCATACGTCATTTCATGATGACGGTGCTTAATTATTTTTACTTTTTTTTTTTTTTTTTTTCGATTGACATCACTTTTGGTCTGTGACTTCTTTTTTGGGAGTAAAATTACAGGGATGAGGTAATCAGCGAACACTCTGCAAATGAGATGCCAGAATGTCTTACTGATGAGCAGCTTTTGTGGCTTCACTCGACTTGACTTCTGTACTTGTTTTATCCATGCGAGATGATAAAAAGCAGAGAGGAAAAGGAAGATGGGGAGGGAGAGGTAAAGAAGGAGAGTGGAGATTGCACCTCTGTGCTTTGGTGTGTGACTGACAGGTACGCCTCAGACACACTCAGGCTGCATTTCAAAAGTGAGGCATTATTCCAAAAGCAGAAGGTACAGCAGACCTTCCCGTGCCCTTGGGTACACAGAACTTTCAAAAAAAGAGAAACAGGGGGGAGGGAGGGATAGAATGAAAATCCACAACTTTCCACAGTGTTGGTTATTGATTCAATGCTTTATGAAAACGGAGGTTTGAATGATGTGAAAATAACAGTTTTGGCAGGGTCCTCAATATTCTGTTTGCTGTGTAAGGTCATAAATCAAACATCAGTAGCATGTGATGAAGAATTCCATCATACTCTATTTGCTGGATGTCAAAAGCAGATCCTGCTTTCTGTTGGTTTTTTTTCTCTGCCTTGGGCCCTAGAGCAGACTTTACCATAGAACACTGATTCCCATCCGTGTTCCCCAGCGGGAATCAGGGGTATCTGGAAAGATAAACCTATAAAATGCAACTTTTTTTTTCATTTTTTATTATTATTATGATATTATTTATTATTTTGTATTAAATGTTTTGCAACACAGCCATTTAAGTGAATTTTTGAAGTTAAAAAGAACAACAATAAAAATAATAATAATGTGGGTTTAGAACATTCCTTTTCGGCAGAAGCATGTTCTCCAGCATGAGTTGAGATGCAAACCAAATTTGACCTCACAATTCTCACATATCAGAGTTAATTTGCTGTAGTTTAGAAAATGGTAATAAACTGTGACAATTTTGGTTCCAGATATTTATCAATTTTAGTTATATTCCACTGTACGTAGAATTTGTGGGTGTACTATGCCACAGTTTAATTTATTTTGCTATCGTCACTCATATAAATTAACTATGGTGTCCTATACCTATAGTAAAATAAAAATGGTTCCGTGCCTTACCAGTGCCTGAACCAATACTGTTATTCAAGCCATCTCTCTAATAATTTTTTACAGTAGCCTATGTAACATATTTTCTGTCTCATTCTCTTACAAAAAGCTACATATCAGATCACAAAAAGAAGCATTTGACTGGTATTGTGGAGAAAAAAAGTTAATGATCTTTTTTGTTTGACAACAGGCTTAAAATGTGAATACAAGGGAAGTTTATCTCTAGGCTTTTTAATTGAAGCATGTCTGGCTTAGCTAAAGTTAGTTAACGGAAGGTTATCTGCTGCCGTCAGAGCAAATGTAATTACTGCATTCACATGCTCCTCGCGTGCTCTTATGTTTAACTTTGTGTTTTTTAGTCGGAATGTGAAAACAACTCGCACACTCATGATACTACAAAGAGTTGTTGGATTTGTTGTTCAGGCACGGCACTAAAATAAAGCACCGAAATCCATGTTCTGGTTCGGTTCGGTACATCCTGGTGCCACGGTAGCGGATTTCGGTACACAATCCTAAAACCAACATCAACTAAAGCTAGTGTAAAATTACAAACAACCTCATTCTCAACTCCTCCTCAGTGCAAATTTACAATGCTAAAACAATAAACTAAACTTTGCATTTCTTACAATTAATCTTACACGTGTTACATATTTGCCACAAATTGGACAAATTATGTTTGGTCTCATGGGTGACATTTCATATTATTCTGCTTCATTGACAATTAAATTCCACCATGCGAAAATGTAAATGGCTTTACTTTTTGTTAAATGTCCCATAATGGATTTGAAAAATAAATTAGCCATTATGTATTTGTTTAGAAAGTTTCTCCAAAATTGCTCCCAGAAATGTTAAAGTTCTGAAAAACAAATAAGCTCTGGCCTCTCATTAAAGGGAGTGACATGCTAAATGACTTCCCATATAATATGAATATAGATATGTTTCTGCTTTAAGCCTTAGTAGTATGAACTAAAAAAGCTGGAAAAGACTAACATAGAGGATCATTACAAGACCTGGGACATTGTTCAGCAATTGCTGAGCCTTTTAGGATGGTCCTGCTCAATTACACCAGACTATGAAGAAAATTTTCATTTTAAATATTTATTTAATGATTTACTTGTTGTTCATTGTAAATGCAATAGAAAAAAAACAATCATATGAACTTACCTACCTATTTTTTTTCTCTTTCCAAATTTAAAATCTTGTGCTGATCATTTAAAACTTTCGGGATATAATACAAGGCTAAGATTTTTTTTTTTGGCACATTTTACAGCCCAAACCTTTTTAGAACTACTGCAGATCTCTGAACAGGGCACTGTGCTTCATTTTTTTACATCCCTGTGCTTAAAGACTGGACAGATTGAACATTATGTAGGCTACACCTATCCCAAATCCTCAGAGCAAACTCCAAACTCTTCCCACATGAATAGATTGTCTTTTCATGGTAATGCAGAATGATTTATACATTTTTCATAGTCACTACAAAGTCGAACAAACATAAGCCTGCCCACTTTGAATAATTCACAGAGAGATTGATAGAAAGAACCTGATTAAAACCTGATTGTTGTGAGATACTTCCACTTAATAATTATTCAAATGACTGTAAGAACAAGGCAAAATACATTTGTATTCAAAATGGACTACTTAAAAACCCCGTGTATGTTTTAAGATGTATGTTTTGAGAAACAAAAGAAAGAAAAGAGCTTTGGTCATGTTCTAGCGCTTTATTATAACTTAGACAAGTTAGACAACATAATTAACAGAATGAAAAAAACTTGAAGGTACAATTTTGCCGCAAAATTCATATCAATATTTATTCATATCCTTTGTTAATAATAAGGGTACAGTTTTTTTCCCTTGACACCCTAAAGTATGTTACTGATAGTAAAGTTACACAAATTGTAATAAATAATTTATTTATATTTTATAGTATATGGTAAGGCACACTTTTAATTGAGGTTACATTTTACTACTTCCGGGTTTTGCTGTAGAATATTCATGGTCATTTTCATGTTAGAATTTAGAGAAAATGACAACATCCACTTAAACAGAAGTAATTTATGTGATTTCCATTTAAAAAATTGATTATTCGGTATAGAGACATGTAATAGTACTGCATAACACGTGTGTTTGGAAATCTTAAAGCATGGCAACAGTAAAGCAATGAATTTGAATACAATCGAATCTCAATGTCAGCATCAATAGATCTTATGCTTGTGTACAATCGAGCACTATTGTATGAGCTCACTGTTTCCCCATAGCCCCATTTGGTGCAGTGATGCATCACTGTGTCTCCATTGCAGCAGTGATCTCTCTATTCGTAACCAGATTGAAGCTTTCTGTCCCATGGGAATACATGCAAATCAATTAACAACAATGATAACTTCTTTTACCCTTCCTTCTCGAATCTTCACATGCAAGAAGAGGAAAAACATAATTACAGAGAAACGAACCACAGAGTCAATTTCCATAAGTAATATGGGTTTAAGATGACGATTACGATTCATTTCTCCTTCACTTCAGTAGCGCCACAGATTTCCCTCAGGCCTTCCTGCATCGCTCTGTGTTAAGATTCACTAATGTGCTCACAGACACCTGCACCTGTGATAATTAGAGACAGATAGAAAGAGACTCGCATGTTCTACTAGCTTATTCACAGATGTCATCGTCAGTGACAGCGCATCAATCTGATATCATTAGCGGAGAGAGAAACATGTAAATATATTTAAGATCCACTTCTAGAATGTTTCAAGTGTAAGTGTTTGTTCACTGATGAGGAACCGGAAACCAATTTCAACTTCCTTTTGTCTGGCGAATGTGGGTGGTTGTGCATTTCCTTGGGGAAAACTTCAAGACTTAATTGTGAATGTCTGGTGCTCCTGTTGGTTAAGATCACGCTGAGTCTGTCAAACTCAAAACTCTGTGCTAGTTTACCATCAAACAAAATCATTTCGATCTGTCCTGACTCGTGAAAATCTTGATGCGATTCATCCAATGTGACACGTTAACAATACAGCAGATTTAGCACAGTGCAAAAGGTACGTTTTTCTTTTCCTTGTCCTTTGCAGGAATGTGTTAGTTTAAGACTTTAAGAGTACAGTGTGCATCTCCAGTGAATATAGTTCCACTGAATCAATAACAAATTATAGTTCTGCCATCCCTCTAGATATTCCGTAAGGTGAGAGCAATATTAAAACAGCTTGAGGTCTTCTTTAGGATCATGGTCGAAATGAACAGCAAAATCCTTAAGAGTGAGAAACACGGCAGCTAACACCACCTGAAAATGCATTTAACGCTTTTTGGTTATGTAGTGTGTTGTTGTCATGATGCCTTATATCATTCTGAAGTTATGATATGGGTTGGATTGAATTTATGAAGGGCCACTATCACCATTGAAAGTAACGACTTCTGATATTTCTGAGGAAACCATGTTCAAGGTGTAATCGAGATAAACCACATTCTTTTTTTTTTTTTTTGAGTTTGGTGCCCTTTATTGAGTAAGACATTTTTATTGCAAGAAGAAGTCCCATAAATCTATTCAACTAAACCACGTTGGGGGGCTTATGTGAACAAAGGAGAAATTAGTGCAATTTCTGGTATGAAACCAAATTCTGTCCTATCACACTACATGCCATTTTATAGGTGTGTAGTCATGAGATTCCATTTTGTAAAAAGTATTTAAAGCTTTTTTGAAACCTTGCCACCTGACCACTGCAACACCATGGGAAAATGCTCAAAAGGTTCAGCAGTGGAATGTAATATTTAGGCTATGTTTAATAATTCCTTTCCTTTGGATGCTGTTAAAGTCTTAATGCAGGTATGATCTGAAATTAACAATAAAATACAAAAAACCATTAAATTCAATTAGTTTGGCTTGGCTTGACTGTGCCATACTGATACCACATGGATTATTTTGTTGGTCATCTTGGTGCCTTTCTGTGCTTTGATGGTGCTTTGATGTATCTTTGCTGTCTCCTTTTTGGGTGAACCATCACTTTAAGAAGTTTCTTAAGAAGGCATTTGCTTTACTCGTTTTATAGTTAGTCTATTGATTACACAGATTAATTTTAGCTATTAATAATGTTCCCATAGAAACATATAATTCCAAGTCTGAGGACATGAACAGCTTAGAGTAGAAGGTTAGGGGTTGTCATCTAGTAATTAGTAATTATGACGTGGTATAGTATAGGTAATTGCTGCCTGAATTTATTTGTCAGTCGTTGTTTTGAACGTTCAAAATCTATGAGGTTTTGTTATTATATTTTATTTTTAAGTACAAAATAATAAAGGTTTGTACCAAAGTAATGTACACTGTAAAAACACCCGTTGTTTTTACAGGAAAACGCTGGCAGCTGTGGTTACCAGAGAATTCCTGTAAAAAATACAGCAGCACAGTAGATAACTTTACTGACACAATATGTAAATTGATTAACAGTGAATGAAATCACAGCTGAATCACATTAAAAACTTGTTAAGTCTACAAAAAAAACTTGTTTTTTATATACAACAATTATGCAAAATTGACTGTATTTTCCTGCATTTTTTACATGTAATAATTGCTTATTGTGCATCAATAAATGATACAATTAACAAGGAAAAATATCAAACAAAACTCATTTTAACCGTTAAAACAACAGTAAAACTTTGCATTTTAAATGGAGATGTTCTGTATATTATACATAAAATCTATTCATAATATGCTGTATTTTTATGTTTTAATGTGTTTGTTTAAAGTTATTGTGGTAAATCTCAAAAACACATCTTGAGAAAAGACAGAGCAAAATATAACTTGAGAAATTTATTTATTTAACAGCCATCGTCAATAGTTGTAAACAACTGGATGAATTTTTCTTCAAACAAGTTCAAAGTTTACGTGCCAGGCACACAACAACAACCCACACTCTCTTTGTCTGGAATGTTCCACAGTATGGCATAAAATTTATCTATCTCCATGGAGACAATCAGGTGATGCCAAAAGGCCAAGTTACAGGTCAGATCTACAGGCGAGCCCCTCACGTTTGGTAAGGTATTTTTGCAATAAAAAAAGTGTTATAATTGAATAAATGCAAGATAGATAAAGTTTTATACCATATTGTAAAACATTCCCAAAGAAAGAACATCTTCATGAAACAAGCAGGTGGTGGACTCACTACCAGAAAAAGTTAGGTGCACTTTTAAGACGTAAAAAAAAAAATTATATAGTGCTTTAATAAACATAATACACATTGTGAATTTAACAGTGAAAACTAACAGTACCTCTTCTCAAACAAACAGAGAAAAAGTTAATGTACCTTTAAGACTTAAAAAAAATTATAGTGCTTTAATAAACATAATACACATTGTGAATTTAACAGTGAAAACTAACAGTACCTCTTCTCAAACAAAGAGTCAGAGTCCACAGAAAGAGTCCATATTTTGGCTTAACGCCACTCGTGATCAGAGAGTTCCTGTATCAGAGTGAGGACTCGAGGGTTCACATTGAGACGACGCTTGGAGTTTTTATTCTCTACTTTGGTTCCTTTTTCTGGGTTTATTGAGAAAAAACACCTGTAGAACAAAAGCATATTAAGCATTTTAATTGATCAGTTATAAAAAAAAAAAAAAAAAAAAAACACTAATCGGTCAAAAGTTTGGAAAGTGTACTATTTTGATTGTTTTTGAAAGAAGTCTCTTCTGCTCAACAAGGCTGCATTTATTTGATCCAAAATACATCAAAAACAGTATTATTGCAAAATATTTTTACAATTTAAAATAACTTTCCATTTCAATATTTTAAAATGCAATTTGTTTCTGTGATTCAAAGCTGAATTTTCAGCATCATTACTCCAGTCTTTAGAGTCACATGATCCTTCAGAAATCATTCTAATATGCTGATTTGCTGCTCAAGAAACACTTATCAATGTTAAAAACAGTTGTGTAAAATTTTTCAGGATTATATAATGAATGAAGTTCAAAACAACAGCACTTATTTGAAATATAAAGCTTTTGCAACATACTTGATCAATTTAATGCATCCTTGCTGAATAAATGTATTAATTTAAGTTCTTTCCTAAAACAACAACAACAAATTACCGACCCAAAACTTTTGAATGGTATTACAATGTTACAAAAGCTTTCTATTTCAGATAAATACTTTTCTTTTGAACTTTATATTCAAAAAAAAAAAAAAAAAAAAAAAAAAAAAAGTTTAACAGTTAGTAATGATCAAATGTTTCTTGAGCATCAAATCATCATATTAGAATGATTCCTGAAGGATCATGACTCTGAATTTTGAGCATTTTTGTGATGCTCAAAATTCAGCTTTCACACTTTAAAATATATTCAAATAGAAAAGTTATTTTACATTTTAATAATATTTCACAATAGAACAGCTTTTTTTGTATTTTAAATAACATAAATACAGCCTTGGTGAGCAGAAGAGACTTCTTTCAAAAACAAACAAAAAAATAAAAATAGTACAGTTTCCAAACTTTTGACATGCATATATTTAAAAAAAAAAAAAAACAGTCTGAACCTTGCCAAGACTCAGAGTCGAACCAAGACCGAGACTCAGGCCACACCCAGAGGCAAGGCCGAGAGTCAGACCCAGACTAAGACCGGGCTCGAGTCCAGATCTTAGTCTGGGTCTGACTCTCGGTCTTGAGTCCCGGCCTTAGTTAAGGTCCAGATTAAGACCAGGACCTCTGAGCCGGACTCCAGGTCCCGGAGTCCCAGGTCTGAGAAATGAGTAAGCTATGTTTACTCACCTTTGAAGAAACTCCAGAGTTGAATCCAGCTCAGATGGATAGTGAATATTAAAACAGTAGTAGCTCCCGAACATGAGGCACAGTGCAGAAATGAAGGAGGAGATGTTTGTGTTAATAAGGTTCCGATCCAGACTCAGCATGTACCTTGTGGAGGAATAGCAGGACTGTCCTATGAACAAATTATTTAACAGGTTATATTAATAAGTGCTGCACTCACATGACAAATTCTATAAACAGTGCAATTTAAAAAAAAAAAAAAAAAAAAAAAATGAAACAGAGACTTACCACAGACAATAACAACGGGTGTCAGAGGCACTTGCTCCAGTTGGACCTCTTCTGCCAGACATGTATCTTCTACATGGAAGAACATGGACTCCTCCTTCTCATCAAAGTAGCTGAGCAGAAGCAGGGTCATCTCTATCACGTCATCTGAACAGCCACTCTGGAGTCCCCGCATCCTCTGAAGCCTTGCATAATTCTGAAGGAATTTCTTGCTCTTGTTGACAAACTGTGGTCAAGTAGTCGAGAAGCCTTTTTCCTTTCAAATCCAAATTTCGTGTGAATGTCTCTTTGAGGTCAATCCCAGTGAGTTCCATAAAGTGGACTGACATGCCAAGTTCATCAAACCAAAACGGCCACTCCTCTCTAAGGCATTTGATACTTTTTCCCTGGTTGACATGTTGACGCTGTGTGTAAAATGTGGACTTCATTAAACATTTTACCTCCTCTGGATTGGCATCAGAGTGTTGGAACATCACCTTGAGTTTTTCCATCTTTTGCTGCTGGCTCTCTTGAGTTTCTTCAAGGGGCAGAAATTTTACATTCCATTTAATGCACCCATAAGTGTCCTGCATTGCTGCTCTATCTTCTAATGGGATCTCGTCTGTTTGGTCCGAGTCATTGGTCTGATGTTTTCTTTTTCTTATTTTGGGTGTTGAAGTGCGCCTCACATTTTCAATTCTGTTTTGCAACTGTTTGACAAGGGAATGGTAGCCTGTTCCAACAACATCACCCTCTATTACATCTTGGAGAGAACTGGGATATTTTGCCACCATTTTTGTTGCAACGTCAGTTGAATGCTTTTACCTACAAGAGGGCATTTTTGCATCATCTCAGTCACAACAATCCGGACCATTTGCCTCCTTAGTTTTGGGCCAGGCCTTTTCCCCTCTCTAAAGCCTGCATCACTTCTCAGGAAATTTACTCCATGGAATTTCAAAGTTGACGTCCCACTGTGTGTCAAGTCCTGGGCTGCTAGAGGAGCTTGACGATGAACTTTGGGGTGAAACAGAGAGCGTTGGCAGCAATTGGGTAGGTGAGGCTTCCACAGATGATAGTGAACTCTTCTCGGGAGTGTGGTCTTTAAATGGCAAAAATAAGATTGATTCACACTGTAAAATATTTCACAATGTCCATGTCTGCTTTTTTGATTTTGAATAGTTGTGTGGTGGTGTATAGTGTTTTTACTTACATTTCCGTTTCCAAGCAGAAAGAAGCTTTCTGGCTTCTACAGGTCTTAATGCTGTCATCAAATCAGCCTCCGTTACGGCCGTAGATCATCATATGTCTCGACTCCAATGGACTGCAAGTGCTCTTCCAGGATGTTTTTGTTTACTGCTTGAAGTTGTGGTAGGACTTCCATGATGGCGACATCTAGGAAGGTTCGCTCTGAGTCAGTCATATTTGCACTAAAGAGAAAATGGCACCTTCAAACAAAACAGAAAATATATACAGTACATACACTTAACCGAGCAGGGACATGCATCAGGTAACACATATTAATGTCAAATTATTTACAGTAAGAAGTGAGCTTTAATTGGACTTTATTTTTCCACAATACTGTGTTTTAGTGGAATGACTTGGTATCCATCAAGAATGTATGACACCAAAGGATAGAAATCGGGCAGGTCATTAATGTTGATACACTGTAACCCAAGACTTTCTTTGTCACAGAATACAGATGGTATTCTGAGAGGAAGGTGCCTTTGTGGATATCCATCAAAACATACACAGATGCGTCATTATGAATCAAGATGAGTAGAAGTTCACCAAACTCCATATACTCATCATTTCTGTACACAAGAAACTGTCCTTTTTTATATGCAGTGCCCTTTGTACTGAATGTCTGTGGTAACTGTGGTATTGCTTTCTGAAAAGGCTAACTCCCTGACTGCATGTTTAATAGTGTCACTGTAGAGGTGGGGATAAACGCACAGCTGTCCTTCACTTGCAGTAGTTTACTGCATTCTTGCCCAGCTAAAAGATATGCCTGATACATCTGATGACGCTCTGACAAAGTTTGACAAATGTTTTTGAAGTTTTTCAAGTGTCTGGCACATCTTTTAAAATAACTGTGCTTACTTTCAAACCTAAGCGTCCATAACCTAATCAATGGACCAAATTTCAAGATCAGTGCTGAATAATGGCGCAAATAGTGGTGCTTGGGTTTTAGTTGCACTTCAGGAAACAACATCTTTCTCAACTCCAAATATTCTTGGATCAAAATGTCAAGATATGCTATCTGGGACAAGGAAATGTTCTGAGCACAAATAAGATCCACAATGTCTTTTAGCTGGAGAGCTAACTGCCATACTTCATCCTCATGATTTTGCACTTTGTCACCAATCAAAACTGGTAGCAATCTCAAAAGGTTCCAGTTTTGAATGGCTTGCCCTGATAACTTGGCTCCATCCGGGTTGACGGCACATGGCTTTGTGAGTGCTTCAGATCCTTTGTACTTCAACTGTTTGATGCGCCTGTTTAAGAGTGAGTACGTGAACCATTTTTCTTTTTATAATGTTCTTCAGGTACAGCGTTAGATCATATGACAAGACTCCTTCAAAGAGGTCATGACCTAAACAGGGCGGGAGACCAGGCTGGGATACGTGAAAAGACTCAAGGGCATTAAAGATAGAGTTTACCTTTATCCTCTGACGCCTTGGATGTTTTCAGCCTGGAGATCAGCAACAGCTGCGCATACGTTTCTGGGGTGCGTAAGGTCCACAGACATTCGGATCAGCCACAAACTCACTTCTTGTGATTTCACAGTACCTGCAAAAATATTGAGAGCGGCTGAAGTTCTCTGTAAACCCACCTATGCAATGAGAACCCAAGTTATCCCCAGCAATGCAGTAAAGACCCCCTTTTACTGTTTGTCCATCTACATTTATTCCATCTGTCTCCAAGGATTTCAGATCTTCCAACAACTCTGAGAAAACTTTGGCTACTCCAAAACGCCTAAGTTCATCCTCAACACACAACAAGACTAAAAACATATTATCAGTATTTGAACGCAAAATGAATGGGTAAATTTGCTAATGAAATATAGACTGCAAGAACTTTGTGCATCTTTTTAGCAGAACCCAGGGGATTCACAATTTCAAATGAATCTTGGTACAAAATCAGTTTGAGGCTTTCAGGGTTTTCACTGAAGAACTGGTGACATTTGAAATTTTGTCCATCATATAAATCCGTAAAAACCTCTACATCAGGATCTCCAAACTGTTGTGACTGTGTATTCCTCCTAAATGTGACTGTAAAAAGCTCTTCAGAGTTTCTGCTACTGGTATGTAGTAAGCAAATTTTGGTGTCATGTTTTCATCCATTCCCAGTGCCACTTTTTGGGGTTCTGTGTAATTAAACATTTTTGTGAATGTCTGATTTCTAGAGTATGTAGTTCTTAATTGACCCTGATGACAGGCAGAGAACAAATCTGACTCTTTAATGCAGTCACAGATTTTAGAGACTGCTTCATCTGATAGGCTCATATCATTTTTTAAAAAACTTACTCTAGTTATTGTATAGGCTTGACCTAACTCGTGCACATTCTGCATTTCCTCAACAATAGTCTGTATAGTTGAGGCAGGAATTAGCAGTTGTCCTTGCAGTTTAAGGTAAAAGAGACACAGGTTTCTGACATAAGACTGACTATCATTCTCTGGCATATCACTGGCTGCACTAGCTGTTGGCATGGCTTCATGTGTGTTTTCTGAATCATCTGTACTGGCAATGACATCTGGGGGCTGAGGGCGAGTTTCCCTGTACATGTTATCGATACCATCTGGGGAGCATGCTTTATGCTTTCTACACATGTGGGAAGTAAATGACGACTTTTTTGTAAACACGTGTTTACACCCACTTACTGGACATGAAACAGACCTGCCCTCTCCAATATGATCATTTAAGTGAGACACAAGCTCTTTCACCGTGTGAAAACGGCGGGCACATAATGAAACTGCGCATTTTAAATCCGCAACAACAGCTATAGGAGCAGCTTCCGGTGCATTGTGCACACGATAAAAATGGCCCTTGAAAGCGGAGTATGTGGTAAATGTTTGACTACAGTTGGCGCCAACACATTTAAAAAGACAACGGGGCTCATTCCTATGCACTTTGCAATGTAGTACATAGCCTCTTAATGTATCCAATTTCTTTTTACAAAAGACACAGGTGATCATTTTTAGGATTTCAAGTGTTTGCCTGTGCTTTTTAGCTGAACCAACTTATCATTGATCTAGCTAGCTAGTTTACACCAAGTGCTTTCAGCACACATTTTCGTGTGGTCTCCAAAAAAGTAGGCTAAACAATGTGAAGCTTACCGTGCAAACTTTTAATTTTCCAATTGAACAGCAGCAGACCCGCTTAAAAACTTCTTAAAATTGTAGAGACACTGTTCCGAAGACTTCTGCTGTGCCTGTTTTCTTTCTAACAAGCGCTGCTCTGACTCGCTCGTTATTGACGTCAGCCGCAGGTGAGCGTCTCCCGCGCCTCACGTCATTATCCAATCAGAGACGAGCTTATCTGCGAACTATGAAATTCAAAATTAGCAGACTCAGTGGCAGAGCACAATAAGAGAGGACAAGTACAAGTCTGTGGTTAGAGGAGGCACTGGTTGTTTAGCCTGTGATAATGATACAGTGCTGAAAACAATGCTGAAATAATTTATAAATATACATAGAAAACCAGTAGGCTAAGCATAACATAAACATTTAAAGAAACATAAAGCAGACAAGGATTATGGTTATGACTGAACAGAAGTGTTACTTTGCACAGGCCTCAATAATTTTAATTCCTTATACACATACTCTATAAACAGAGTAGGCTACAAATAAATCAAAGCGGTTACTGAAGGCACTGTTTAATTGTTTAGCCTGTGATAATGACACAATGCTCAAATTATTACTTTTGTTTTATCAATAGGCCTATGTAGAAAACCAGTAGGTTAAGAATTACATTACAATTTAAAGACTAAAATAAACATAAGGCCTGTAAGGATTAGGACTGAACAGTACCTATTACTCTGCATATCAATAAATTTAATTTCTTATACACACTCTACAATATGCTACAAATAGCCTGAATTATAATAACAATGTTATTATAATTGTAGCCTATATTTTTATATATAAATACAGACAGGCAACCTCTCAGGTTGACAATAGATTTTTTTGTAAAAACATTTTTACTACCTCAATTTGCATCAATCATGTTACAAGTACAGCATAAACTTGTATAGTGACTTACTTTAGTTGTATTTTTAAGAACAACTGACTAAAACTTTAGTTTTGACAATATTTACATGTCAAATGAACAAAGTTGTTTTGTTATGAGTATTACAGTATTTCTCTGTTTTTTATACCAATCTTTGTAGTTTTAACAAATAAATTTGATTATAATCGCATATCGTTGTTGTAAATATAACAAAACATTCTGTTTAATAGTTTACAAAAGTTCACTGTGATTTAAACAAAAAATATATGTTTTTGGATTTACAATACTTTTCTGTAGGAATTTTACATTGTTTTCCTGTAAATCTCACAGTCATTTTTACAGTGTAGGCTAATTTTTGAGTTTACTCAATTGTACAAACCCATTGTATGCACTATATAGTTTGCAAATAAATTAAAAGAAAGGGGGGGAGAAATCAGAATCGCATAATTATCTGCCTTAATGGCCTGGGTTTCGTCCCTTTTAATAATCTTTACCTGGAGGGAATTGGATTATGAATCCATACAGGCTTGATTTGCATGAGTTTCTGAATGCAAAAGCCATTTTGTTCCACTATCTCCTACCCACTGCTGCTCCTGATATGCTTGGATGACTCCTTCCATTCCAAGGTTAATGTAGACACAGTGTTTGGAACAGTGAATAAGGCTGATAATGCACTGGAAAACATCCAGGGGCCAGAGTCAAGTGTCGTGCCCGATCTGCATTACGAACCTCATCAGCACGATGGGGCAGTTCTTTAACATGCATTTGCACCTTGCTGATGGCACTTACGGCTTTTAACGTGCAACATGCAGAACAGCTTTGTTTTTCTACCTGTACAGCTGAAGTGACTGGGAAAAAAAAAGCAGGTTTGAGTGACAGCGTCATGTGGAACGCTTCCCATTAATGTCAGTCACGCAAATATGCATCCACCTCTGCTAAGATCTTCTTTAGAATGTTTTCCACGTCTTTGTTGCTAGTTGCATGATGGCGTTTGTGCAATGCAATCCATTTTAGCAGCAACTTGAGGGCAAAAAGACACTTTTGTGTCTTTTCTCTCTCGTCGCTGCTGGGGTGGAGATGCATGTTTTGGATGCCGAATGTCACAAAGGTTTAAATACCCCCAAAGAACGGAGAACCTAAGATAAAACACAGAAATGCTCTTAGTGGGAGTGTGCAAACTTGCCGTTTTGATGCTGAGAGAGTTCTGTGAGGCAGAGCTTACCTTCAAGATGGCATTTAAAAGTCTAATGAGCATTTAAGTTTAGCACCCTTTAAATACGGTCTGAATCTGTAATGCGAACATCTAGACATCCGCATTGCTATTGCTAACTTGTAAGCAAAGCTATTAAAAATTGCATTTGGTAGATGAAATATATTTGTTATAAATAGAAATGAAATACATAAAAACATATAAATATATATAAACATTTCCAAAGGAACTGATCCCAAAGCGAAAATATAATTTTAACAGTAAATGGTAGAGAAACTTTGTCTGAGAAAGTGTTTTAATGGCAAAATTATGTATAAATGAAATCCAGATGGGCCTAATGAAAGTAAAGTCATTTGCACCTTTTATATGGATGAATATAATTATGATGAAAGCTCAACAAGTATGAAATGTAAGTGGAAAAGCATCAATGTTAAAGTGATTACCACATTTTACACATTTACTGATTTATGATTATATTTCTCCATATGTAAATTCGAAAGTCACAAGGCGCAGAATGAAAGTGTTATGAAGTTAAATTAGCTCTGGGCTTTAAATGTGTTAAATGAATGTGATGTATTTGACATTGAATTAATCTAATCAGTTATACACATAATAAAACTATCAAAAATATCAAGTTCCATTAAATCAATTATATTTAACCTCATTATGCTTTGTCTTGTAAAGAAGTGGTTCGTTTTCGGGTTTTAAAACACACACACGTGTATGTTTGCAGGAACCAACAAATATTGTGAACGCTAGTGAGGTCACGTGTCTAAATTACCCAGACTGTGAGGTCATAATTCAAACTTCCGAGTCAAACTGAACATCCACATAACAGTTTCCATTGAAGTGAATAATGACCCTGTAATAATAAAAAGTGAAATTTCCGAATGCGGCCCTGCTCTTATCTTCATAATATAAATTGAATTTTCATTCTGCCCCTGGCAGAAAAACACATTAATGTCTCATTTCAGTCGCCTTCCACAGTCCTTCAGCAAATGTATTTTACACATACAAATATGAACTTGTACTCTTAAATTACTATTCTTCCTGAGAAACGACTGTTTAGGATTAAGACTGAGGTATGGTTGACATTTTGAAGTGTGTTTACAGTATTGTGTGGTTACTCTGAAGCTGTGTAATTGAGACTGAAGGTGAATTATAATGTAGTGTACAGTACTGAAGATAGACCAGAGGCTATTGTAGATGTTCGGACAGTAGACACATCTGCCCCAAGGCTTCCTCCAGGTGTTACGAGCCCAGAGGGCAGCCTGCAACCAGATGTGTCCTTTGCTGATGACTTTAGCTGGCAACAAACATCACATTTCTTGCAGCTGCAAGCAATAAATGAATCAGTGAGATAAGGATAGTGACAGTTAGTCAAAAAAGAGCCATGTTGTCACAGCTTATTCACCTACACACTTAAACATAAAGGTTGTTTGTTGCGTGTTTTCTATGTAGAATAACTTTTGGGTTGTTCCATGTCACCTAAGCCCTGTCGAAATATTTAAACTCTTGGATTTATTGTGAAGGTAATAAAATGACTGGAAAAAATGCCATAGATGTATATTTACTAAGTAAAACGCTACTGTGTAGAGGGGGTCAAAATGACAATATTTGTTCTTCAGACATTCGTAAAATTAATACAAAAATTGTAAGCGGTGTAAAGTGACCCACATTTGGTTTTTGAACACTGAGAATGTGTACAATTTAGCGGTTTTTCATGGAGACACATTAAAATCCCTGGATATCTGGAAAGTAAACTTAAATTGTAAATAAGTTAAAAATATTAAGATCATTCAAACATCTTTTAGAACCTTTATTTTTGAGAGTTTATAGTGCAGTGTTCTCATTGTTTGCTCGAGCCATGTCTTTAAGTTGACTTTTGATAACATTTTGCCATAAAATGAAACATAGTCTATTAACAGCCTTTGAGTTTGTGACACTACATATATGGTTATTCTCCGTATGGGCGTCTGTCTACTGCAGCTTCCATTATTTTAAAGAGTCGAAATCCGCTGGGAGACTCTCAACCTGCATGTTACAGTTCAGAAGACTAGCCATTGAATATATAAAACGTTCAACATTTTTAAAGCAATGTGTGTTGAAGCATAAAGGACAGAACAGAAGGAGATGATTTGAGTGTATTAGGCCAAAAGAGGAGAACCGTTAACCTTGGTCTTCAATGTGGAAGCTTTTACTGTAGCTTGCTGCCGACTGGCTTAAAGGGAAGTCGGTTTTTGTAAGGTCTTTATGAGAAAATTGCAATAATTAAAGGAGTCTGGTGCTTGCGGTGCTTATTATGGTAAGCTGTGTATGTGATTGTTGCGAAAAACTTACACAAAAGTTATGGTGACAATTAAGAGACAAGTTTGGTAACACTGTAGAATAGGTAACACTTATTAACTATGACTTTTCCCTCATTAAATTATTAATTTGCTGCTTATTGATAGTGCGGTAGTTGTTAAGTTTAGGTATTGGGTAGGATTAAGGATATAGAATAAGGCATTAATATGTGCTTAATTAGCACAAATAAATTGCTAATATTCTAATAATATGCATGCTAATAAGCAACTAATAGGTGTAACAGTAAAATAAAGTGTTACCACAATTGAGATTTTAAAATTAAATATGAACTATAAACCAATTAAGTAAGACCAAAAATACACCAGAAAATATAATAATTAATTAATTCTGAAATGCTAGAAGCTAAAGACCAGGATAGCACTATGCATAAATACAATACAGTGTACATAACAACTTTGTAACATTACGTCTTTACTGTTATTTTTGATCATTTTATTTGCATTGCAGAAAAAAAAGTAGATATGTAGGGAACATAATTATAAAAGATCAAACTAAGTGACTTGACCAAATCCTTTGATGTACTGGAGGGCTGTAATGACAGATCTATTTTTGTTCTCTCACATTGAGCCAGACTGAAGCTCTATGGTGTACAAACGGCTGCTGCCCAAATGGTTCAGCTAGAGGGGATTAGAAAAAGATTTATTTATGTATTTATTTATTTATCTGTAAAAATAGCCATATTTGGATTACACACCCCTTGCCTGTGAAAAGGTCAGAAGGAAAAAGACATAAGAAACGATTCAGGACGCCCTGTTAAGTAAACCCGCTGAACCTTTTGACTTAAAATGCTTTCACTATATATCACATCTCTAATCTTACAATGGAAGCATATGCAGTCATCCTATTTGTAACATGGATTGACTCATTTTGTGACTTTTTAGTTATGTTAACCATCCATATATATATAGCGTAAATATGTCAACTTTACTGTGAATAAAGTTTTACCCCCAACAAACCAAAGAGGTTACATATATCCAGGTCTGCATACGTCAGCCAGGAATGAACAGGCTGCCATTCATGATGAACAGGAAAGCTAATGGATAGTTCCCTTCAGCTTTTACAAACCTCTTACAGTAGGTCACGGTTATCAGACAAAACTTAGTCACCAAGACGCTGATGTACAAACCCTAGGTCTTTGATGTGATGCAGAAAATTGTAAGTGGTGTGTTACATGTGCCATGCCAGAGTGCACATCGCTGCTCTGAATCCAGCTCAATATCCTGCTAGGTAATGGCAGAGCAGTTTGCCCCCAGCATCTAAGCACTAGCACTATTTAACAGGACCCTCTGTTCCTGAGAGAATGGCACAGAGCCGGAGAACTGCTGAGGAACCGAACGCTGTGCTGTTCTGACAATCAAAGTATCAAAAGCCGAAATGTGATAGTGCCAACTCCAAGCCAGCTTACAAGGAGCTTACATCAAAAATGTAAGCGCTTGACTTGGTGCCAGCATTTCACATTGCTATTTTGTGATTAAACTGTTTTTTGGCCTTTTAATTAATGAATAGTTTACTTCTCTGGAACCCAAAGGAAAATATTGAAGAATTGTGCCAATCATTCTTTTCTATTTATTAAATAAATGAGGACATACAGTTTCCAGGTTAAAAAAATGCACAAAAGCACCACCTTAAAACTACTCCATATATCTGCTGCACTATATGTGTTCAAAGACTATTCAATAATTTGTGGGAGAAATAGACCAAAATGTACCAGTCCAACAAGACCTCAAAAGCAATCTCTGGTTTTCAGAGACTGTTCAAGTGTATCTCTGAAACTTAAAATCTATAAGTATTGGAACTTTGTCAGCTAATACGCTATATTCCAAGTCTTCTGAAACCATTCAGCAATTTTTGTGGGAGAAACAGACCAAAATGTACAACATTGTTCATCTATAATCTTTTCCTTCATGCAGTGAGCTGCCAACCGTTATGACTAGATCATTGATCAGTGCGTTTAAATATATTAAAAAAGTAATTAAACATTTCTTTAATCTGTCCATATGCTGAATTAAGCTTTTAAAATATACTTAGATCTTTACACTCAGCTCATTTTGATGTATTGTAGTTGTGAAGCGCTTGCTTTCAGTACATATCCGGTATACTCCTCGGCAAACGTTGGAAGGCACTAGGGGTCACGTCCCTGTGAAGTTCTGTGGTAATGAGCACATGTTCTCTGGTGTCTGACAAATGACCCTCACTGCAACTGAGATTTCTTAGCATGCCTCCTGACCTATGAAACCACAGATCAAAAGCACAGGAAAAGAGAAGGCACTTGTGAGAATCAGAGAGACATCATCATTATTGCACATACTGTAGAAAGAGAGGAGGCACTAGAGAAGAGCAAACAGAGACACATACAATTGCTTCTTTTAATTAATCTAACTAAATTTAGCAATATGTTCAACAGTTATAAAGCTCCTTTTATGCTTTTTTGAAAAAAAGCATAAAACTTAGCAGAAAGGTTACACAATATGTTCTCATCCCCAGAAATCGTTAGCAAAATTCTATATAAGGTGATGCAGAGTACTTTCGAATATGATCCTCTTCTTTCCATACTAACCATATCAATAATAAATATTAATATAAAATCCATTATATTCTGAAACATTCTTATTTTGAACATTTCAATCCTTCAAATTATTGTTTTCTTTCTATATAATTTCATTTTGCCTTTAAAGTCATGTTAAAACCGTTTTCAATAACAATGGCTGATGACAGCAAAAAAGAAAATGCTTGACAATCAGTTTGCCTCTGGGCATTACCCAAGACTCATAAAAGATTCATAAAGGATTAAATAAGGACTATGAATAATGTGTCGAATAGAGAGGCATTGTGTAACAACGTCCAATTTCGGCACTTGAGTGATGGCTTTTAGTGGAGGATCACTAATGGAAACTGGATTATACATCTAGAAAGAAACTCAGACAACTCTATGTAGGAATGCACTTTGTGTTTGCTGAACTTAATGGGGTCATATCATGAGGAATCAAATTTTGCTTGATCTTTTAAGAAGAAATAGTTGTATAAAACCACAGTAAATTTCAACCATATAAAATGCTATAGAAACGACAACTGGACTGAAGTGAGTGATCTTGTTTTAGTATCTCGGTTTTTCAAAAGGTCAGGTATTATCATGAAATAAACTCTCCTACTTTTGCTATAATCGTGCAGAGCATTTATGAATCTTGGATCTCATGAGCACACAATCAAATAGAGCTCTTGACTGTATAATTATATGCAGGTTAAATGCAAATCTCTAACCCTCATTGATTTGAAGGCCAGAGATCAGAATATTACCTATGTAGGAGCCTACACAAGTTTTATGTGTTTGCACTCATATGCAGATTCCCTTCAGGCAATGGGCATTTCAATCAGGTCCTCCTTGAACATTCACACTGCAGGTTTGCTTTAGGCGATGGTAATGTTACTTGATTTTCAAACCCTGTGTCAAGCATATTGCATAGTGTTTGGCTATGCACTGTGTGCAATGTATAGTTATAATATTTATAGGTTAAACCTTTTTGAGAATGAAGAGATAATGGCCATTAAATGAAATTTTTTTTTTTTATTATTTTGGTATAGGAGATAACTGCTGTCAAGAACAACTGTCAAATACCAGTGGTTTCACAAAATATTTAATGTCAGAATACCATGATAGATCTGATTAATGAATTATTGTACATTCATAAAGTAAATGTGAATAGATGCAAAACTTCTGTTGGCATACTATAAAGGCTGTGGATTCCTCTGAAACCACAAAGGGACTACAGAGATCCACATACGAAGGGATGAAAGGTAAAGGAACAAAGGAACTGATAATTCATCTCTTAGAAACTCAGCTGTTATGATCGAATAGAATAGTTCCAGCTCACGTGACTCAGAGATTAACCATATATGAAAGTCATTTCATTGATATTACTGAAAAGTTTAGCTGCAATCACATTCCATTACTATTATAAAGAAGCAGAATGATAACATGCACATTATAGATGTGTACAAAAACACAGAGCTTGTGAATGGAAAGACTGTGTTCTTTAAGGTTTGATGCATTATAAATATGTATGGTAGTCAACAGAGGAATGGAAGATGATGAGAGGAAAAAATGAGAGGGGAAGGAAAAGCAATAGTGACAAGGAAAAGGAGAATAACAGAAACAGAAAGGCAGTTTGTGAGAGAGAGAGAGAGAGAGAGAGAGAGAGAGAGAGTGAAAGAAATATAGAAAACATTTCATCTTTTGTGTGGAACTGATTGTTCTGTTTTCTGATTTGACTATTATCAACTTTACATTCTTCCTTTGCTGTCAAAGACCTCAGATATTGATGCATTTCATTTTATTTCAGCACTATGAATCAAAATGAGTAGATGAGGAAGCTAAACAATGTTTACAGTCACAGTTCGTATTTTGTTATCCGTCTTGCATCCAGTGTCAAATTCAATTTGCAATATTGCAGTGCACAGCAGTGCTAAAACTAAACTAGATGCCTTAAAGTAGTCAAGCCTTGCCACTTCAAAGACTGTCTGCATATATTACAAGGAATTGTTTATTAGCAGAAATGCTATTATGAAAGACTTTGTGAATAGCTTCATTTCTGTGCCTTTTGTTGAGTGTTTTGCTTTGCATTGGTATATTGCTGTAGTTTAACTGGCTTTTGCCATTAAGCTGTAAATCTGTGTTTAATAAACTGCAGCTCTATCATCTCAGCTTGTGTTTTTCCTATAGACAGATGTCTCTTTCTTTGTGTCGAGACACTTCATGCGATGTCACCCCTCTCCAGATGTCTGCAGAGTGCTTGAAAGAAGTATCGTGTTCGGCTTTTCTTTAAGGGTGACTCAGTCTCTATAGGCTTTCAACGTGGGGTGCAGACAGTCAGTAACTGCTTTTACTCCAGGAGAGGAGCTGAAAGGGCTGCACTCACGCAGCAATGTTATCTCTCTCTGACACACGCAATTTGGCCGCCAGTTCCTGCAGCCTCCTTCTGATTGAATCAAAACACAACAGGTTTGTGGCCTCTCTCTCTCATGACATGAGAATGTTCTAGTTCTTGCTTAAAGCAATCGTAGTCCACAAAATGAAAATGGTGCTATTATTCCAAACAAGTTATGCCAGTGAAATTCAAACATTAAATGCACTTTTAATGCCTTTTAAGGGTGAACTATTTCTTGAAGTATAAGTAATGCACTCTATCATTTTGATTCAGTTTGATTCACACACATAAATACATACATACACATACTGTAGTTATATGGCTCAAAATTCCATTGTATTACAACAAATGTCAGAAAATTAATTACATTAAAATAGCATGTATAAACACAAGACACAATAAAAAGGGCTAAGAAAAGATTCAGTCAGCTAGATCAGAGACTCAATCATGTTTAAATAGACAGGATGATGAGATAACAATAGGAGGAATTATCTCGGAAACTAACCAGGTGAGCAGGGGCAACATGGGAACAGAGAAACAGTCCAGAGACAACAAGACAGGGAACATAGATTGCTATCGTGACGTAACCCCCTCAAGGAGTAAGCTCTCCCAGACACTCTAAACAAACTAAAATTTAAGTCCAGGAGGGTGGTGTAGGGGAGGCGGAACAGGGGGAGGGACAGGGAGTGAGGCCCATGCTGAAATGGAGAGCTCGGGGACTGAGGCAAAGTGGGACACCCCAGCGAAGATGGCAAGGCAGGAAACCCCGTCAGAGCAGACAAAGTGGGGAGCCATAGAGGCACAGTTAGAGAGGGGAGCCATTGCGGCACAGAGCAGGGAGCCCACCAGAGTAGTGCAGTCAGAGTGGGCAGAGATGGCCTCCATAGGTGTGACAGGGCAGGACACAGACTCAGGGATGGTTTCCATAGCTATGAAAGGCAGAACAAGGGCTTCTGACTGGCTACCACTGACATCTCCGAATGTTCTGCAGTAGTATCCTCGTGGGGAAAGACAGAGTTCAGTGAAGGTCACCTTGACAGCAACATTACACTCTGAGAGCACTTTTCTGGGCACCACCACCATACCGAGGGCAGCAGTGAGCTTTGCTGTATCTAAAGGTTATTCAAGGTATGCCGCAACTTCCAAAGAAACTGTGACAGACGCCCTCACCTTAGAAAAATACTGTAGTGTCTACCACTGTCTCGAAAGGTTCCGCGGGAGATGTTATTGTAGCCACCGCAATTTTTTCACTGTTCTGTGGTGTTGTACATTGCCAAAATACAATATAACATCACCCCCATCATGGGAACAGCCTCAAACAGAGGAATCAGTTCAGGTACAGAAAAGTTTGAGAGCATTGGCTTAGGATCCTATCTTTGCTTGCTGACACAGCGGTTTATCCTCACACTGGGTATAAGACTGGGATATTGGAAAACTGACCTCAAAGATTTGGGTGAAACAGACAGGGAGTGACAGGCCCTTAGATGGATGGACGAGTCCGGCTGAGACTCTGAACGATCAACTCTGACTTGTCTCTGGGTGGTCAGGGAAAACATGACGTGACTTTGGCTGATCAGTGATGATTTAACATCAATTCTGGCCAATCAGCTGTGATCTAATGTACCTCCGACCAGTCAGCAGTGATTCAACGTGATTCTGGCAGACCAGTGATGATATGACAATCAGTAATGGCACCTGGCTCTTGAAAATCAATAGTGACTTGACTTGATTCATGCAGATCGGTGAGAACTTGAGATGAATAATAAATAAAAAATTTATGAAAATTGTACTTAATTTGTGAAAATCAGTTATGACCTGACTTGACTCCTGAAGATTAGGGATGCCGTGCCTTGACCCAGGGAGATAAGTTGTGAAGTGATGTGGTTTTTTCTTTGATCTGCTGTGACATAGCTTGACTCTGGATGATCCATCGAGACGTGAAGGACCCTATGAGATCAGGCCATGGAAAGACTCTAGTAGCTCAGCCATGCTTTGGCTTGACTCATGAAGATCAACAGTGGCTTGACATGACTCATGGAGATCAACTGTGGCTTGACTTGACTCAGGAAGAGTCATTGTGATACGATAGGGCTCTGTTGTGGCGCCATCTTGTGCGGTGGCACAAATACAAGAGAGGTTTATCTTTAGTATGTCAGCTACCCATATACTGCCTTGGGAAAGAATTCAAAAATCATAATTTTTTCACATATTATCAGTAAATCAATAACTTATTTAAACTGCCCTTTTAACAATACAGTTTGTGTCAAAGCACTAAACAGTATCAAATAAGAGAATAGACTGATAGTAATGTATAATGACAAGATTAAACAACTTTTATTAAACACAGAGAGGGTCTGTGTAATTAAATAGACAAAATCACTAGAAATTAGGTGTCCCCTGCTAAACAAGACAGAGGCAATAGCGGCAAAGGACCAAAATCTCCATCCGTTGAAGAATGGATAAAAAACTGTGGTAGAAACCAGGCTAGATGGTAGATGCCATTCATTTTACAATGTACCAAGTAGACAATGTATTGTGTGTTATGAGGAGTGTTCCCGGTTCCGGCTTTTTTAATTAAAGACTCATAGCAATTCTTTAACAGGTTTGAATAATAGAAGCGTATTATTGGGTTTGTGTAAGCTTTCAGGTTAAAGAGATAGATCTAGATTTAAACTGACAGAGTGTGTCTGCCTCCTGAACAGTGTTAGGGAGATTGTTCCAGAGTTTTGGGTGCTAAATAGGGATCTGCCACTTGCAGTCGATTTTGATATTCTAGGTATTATCAAACAAACAGAGTTTTAAGAAAGCAGTAGACAGTCAAGTAATAAATAAAATTCATATCTGTTTGATGTTTAATAGGGAGCCAATGCAGTATTGACAGAACAGGGCTAATATGGTCATACTTCCTGGTTCTAGTATGGACTGCTGCATTTTTGAGCAGCCCTCAAGTGTTAGACAGTGTTCTAGGCTATTACATGTGGGATTTTTAGGTCAAATAATTAGCATGTTATGTTGCAGTCTTATCAGAATCAGAATCAGAATCACTTTATTGCCAGGTATGTTTTCACATACGAGGAATTTGTTTTAGTGACAAAAACTCTACAGTGCAAATACGATAACAAGACAAGACAGATATAAAGAGAATTATGTACAACATACAAAATATAAAATGTGCAACACAGCAAAATAAAAAAATAGAAAAATAAAAATAAAAATATATACTATAAACATTCAAGTGTAACAGGAATTATGTTTGTGCAGTGTTGTGTGCAAATCTGTATGTTAAATAAATAAGTGTCCTCAAGTGTTCATGACATGGACTGCCTTGGGAAAGAAACTGTTCCTGTGTCTGGCTGTCCTGGTACTCAGTGCTCTGTAGCGCACTCAGACGGCAACAGTTCGAAGATGGAGTGTGCCGTGGATGTGAGGGGTCCAGAGTGAATGTTATGTTATGAGTGAATGTTTATGTTAAACTGCTTAATTTTTTTTCCACATCAATCTACACATCATGCACTATAATGGCAAAGCAAAATGAGAACTGTCACACATTTGTAAAAAAAAAAAATTAGAATAATAAAAACTTTAAATAGGTACATTGCAGTAGTATTCAAATCCTTAACTCAGTACCTAGATGAAGCACCTTTACAGCCTCAAGTATTTTTGGTATGATGCAACAAGCACATAAGCATTTGGCAGTTATCTGCCATTCTTCACCTCACCTGTTCACCTCTCAAGCTCTGTCAGGTAGAATGGGGCAGATGCACATTTTCTCCAGAAATATTTGATTTGGTTTGGCCTAGTCTTTTCTCTGGCTGGGCCACTCAAGGACATTCACAGAAGTATGCACATAAACCACTCTTGCTGTGTGCTTAGGGTCATTGTGGAAGGTGAACCCTCTGCCCAGTCATAGGTTATGAATGCTCTGGACTAGGTTTTTATTATAGCTATCTCTATATTTTGGTGCACCATGCCCTTTTTTACCCTGATGTGTCCTCAGTCCCTGCTGCTGAAAAACAGGCCCACAGCATGAGGCTACTACCAGCAAAACTTCAATTTTGGGATGGTACTCTGCAGGTGATGAACAGAGCTGGTTTCTTCAAATATGATGCTTAGAATTGAGGTTCATCAGACCAGAGGATCTTTCTCCTCTCAGATCACACAATCCAGAGTTTCTTACAGTCTTTGTCACCACTCTAATGCCCTTCTCCATCAATCATCAGTTTGGCCTGGAGGCCAGCCTCTAGGAGTCCTGGTTGTTCCAAACGTCTTCCATTATGGATAAAGGAGGGGCTACATTGTTCTGTGAATGTTCAGTGCAGCATTTTTTTTCTGAACTCCCAGATATGTGGTTTGATGCAATCCTGTCTCTGAGTTCAGACAGTATTTTTTTTCAGTTTTTGACCAAAGTAACTTTGTAACTACATGTCAACTAATTCTCATTAATTTGCAAATTACATTCTATTAAATTAGGTTTGGTTTAGAGTTATATAATAAGTGCATAAAAATCTTTTAAAGGAAACTCACTCTTTATTATCGAAAGCAGGTCACACAGGTATTTCCGTATGCCTTACATTTACATTTCTGCATTTAGCAGATATTGAAACATTGAAACATATTGAAGCCATTTGCCTGTTGCCTGCGTCTTATTTTATGTGCTGTAAATCTTTTTACAGCATGTATTTTCATGTAGTCTGAGAGGCTGCATTATAGAACTTAGACTTGAAAATGTTTTGTACAGCCCTTTCAAGCCTGTAGCCTCTGCAGTTCAAGTTTTTGTTCAAGCATTGCTGTGTAAAGTGTCATTGTGTCATTTGCTAGAGGACGACTGGAAGTTTTCATCCAACTGAAATGCTTTCAAACGATGAACGTCCCAAGCTCCCAGTTCATTTCTGCGGGCCACTTAATCAAAGACTAAGTGTCATGATTGTGACAGAGGTCAGTGAAATGCAAGGCTCATTAGATCTAATTGCACACAGGCATCCACCCACCCACACACACACACACACACAAAACACAACTGATCTTTTGCATAAGCTAGATGTTGTGAGAAGCAGTCCGTCACCTGTTTGCTCCAAAGAATACTTACAGAATAACAATGCACTACCACAGTGTTTAACAGTATTTTAGCTTTTTCTTCAAATTAAATTGTATTCTGAATACTGAATATAGTATGCATATTAATTCTTCTTTATTATACTATATAAAAATATATTTTAGCTATAGTATTATAGTATGATAACAACACTGGTTCTACAGTATATAGAGATTATGGCTGTAGGGGTTGTAAGGGTTTTTGTTTTTTTGCTGTTGCTGTTCTGATCACTCTGTGTATTTTGTGCCCATTTCAGTGCGATCCTGTGGGATTTCTTGTCCATTTTGCTGTCATTTTATCGATTATGTCTGTAGGCCAAGTGTTAGGGATGGAGTTTTCCAAAAAAAAAAACAAAGCATTCATTTTCTGTGGCTTGTAGTGTTCAGCAAACACAGCCAGATTTCGACAATTTCCTCTGTTTTTGTTAATGCTCAGTCATCAAGAGACACTAGAATTGTCCCCGACTGCATTTGTTGATCATTCACGCATTCTCTCACAAGCAAGAAGATTTGAATCATCCCCTGTTGAAATGAACACCTGCCATTGTGCTACAGGGCTTTGATTTCATGCGACTCAGACCTGCTGGGAAATGAATGCATTTGGAAATTCCTTAACAAAACTCTTAGGTCCTCTCAAGCTCTGGCTTACCTGATGCTGTCAAGGCAACAACAAAAATGTGCTCTTTCTTGAGGAGAGATTGTCCATGCTGGGCCACCTTCATTGTTCTGGCAATATTTAAACATAATGAGTCTAGTAAATGCTTATGTTTGCTAAGTGTATTTGTCAAAGCTCCTCACAGTGTTTGATGTGGTGGGTGGGTGTTAGTGGGGATAATTACTAATTCGCACGAGGTAAGAAAATGAAAGAAAAAAATATAGGATAGATAAGAAGAGTTAATTATAATTTCACGATTGCAACAAAAGGTCACTCTTTTTGATGACAGGCCCTATATCAGGTCTTATCCCACCCATCGACACAACCTTTACAGTTCTGATTGTTCAAATGAATATTTAATTAAAAATTACCATAATTACCTGCCCGACTGTGGGCGTGTCTGCACAAGAAGAAATTGTGCTTTTAATTGGACCATTCCAGTAAAATTGCTTTGTGTTTTGAAGTCTCAGGGAGATAAAATAATAATACAAAAAAAAACTTAAAACAACTTGCAAAAGACCCAAGCTTCCTTTGCTGATTACTCATTCACATATTTATTTATTTATTTTAATTCAAATTTGACTTGAGTGGATTTTTGAAAACCTTTTTGAAGATGACTTACAAAACTGTAAAACTAAGACAAAATTGTATGTGGATTAAGATATTAAGGTATATAAATAGTACAGTTGATTCAACATAATCTGTGGAAACAATTATGAATTTTTCATTATTTATTCTGATTAAATTGGATCTGGGTATCAAATGTCCAAACACTGATAGGAAAGATGTAAGTCGTGATATTGCAAACTAATATTACATGACTAATTAATTCAATATGATCTGCATAAATAAACACTGTTTTTTCATTAATTAATTAGATTAAAGTGGATCTAGCAAACACTCTAACAAAACAAATGACCAAACATTTGATGTCAATAAAGAACAATGTAAGTTGTAAAAAGTAAGATTAAATAGCTGATAAATTAAACGCCCTCCAGAGCATTCAGTTGTTATTTGATTTCTAGTAAATAGTATATCAAATGTCATTAAGACAATCTCTAAATCATGATATTTGTAATAATTAATACACTGAAATTGACACACTCCATCAATATCAGATATAGATATATATTTCGGTATATAAAAGCAGGTCTCAACAAGAACACAGTAGCCGTATTATCAAGTGGTTTGTGTCTAAATTGCATGTCAGAGAGAACCCACTGAGCTGGGTGTTCATTTGCAGGTTCATGGCCAGCAGAAATCCGCTGGGGCTGACAGAGCTACAGGTTTAGGAGGGTGTCTGAAGGAAGCTCACCTTCACATCTCATTGCAGCATCTGTTTGGAGTCAGGCCTGCCACACCGCTGCCCTTTCACTGCATGTGTCTTCTTTAATTAGGGCCAGAATGCCCAGAGACAACCAATAATCTGTCATCCCTTATAAACACGTTCAGGAAGTTCAATTATTTTAACTCCTGTCAAATGTACCTGCAGGCCGACAGGTGCATTGGTGTGTCCACATGAGTCTGTGTGTGAGAGAGAGAGAGAGAGAGAGAGAGAGAGAGAGAGAGAGAGAGAGAGAGAGAGAGAGAGAGAGAGAGTAGAGAGAGAGAGAGAAGAGAGAAGAGAGAAAGAGACACTTTACTGGTGTCTACCTTTTGAAAACATTTTTTTTCCAAAGTAATAGTTACTGTGCTATTTTAGAGCCAATTTATAATTCCAGTTTACATTTTAGCAAACACCCAGTAACAGCCTAACATTTGTAACTCAGTAGGAAGACCAGTGTTCGTAAAAAGCATGTGACTGTACAGATGTTGTGCTGATTGAAGGTTATTCAAAAATTAACTTCTAACTTTCATTTAAAAGCAACGCTTTCAAATTAAAGAGATGAAATGACACATTTCACAGCCAGATATCTCCTACAAAGCACCTGCAAATTGTAGTGTAAAAAAGCTGTTAATTTGACAGTAACCGTTGTTTTATGACCAACTTTGCTTTTAAATTTTCTAAATTATATAGCATACAAATAGTAGCCCACAAAGTGAATTTCTAAGTGCTCTGTTTTATACCTCCTGCTGTGAGCAATTACTCTAAGGTCATTTTATGGAAAGGTGTTTCTGCAATAGAGTGAAAAAGAAACAGCTAATTGTGGAATAATGATTTAAATACGTAAAAATTACATTGTGAGATTTAAAGTTATACTACTGTTCAAAAATTTTAGGTCATTTGATTTTATTTACATTTTGTGTCTGTGTATGTGTTCAAATAAGGCTGCATTTACAGTATTTGGATCAAGAATGCAAATTACACTTTTTGTTGCTAATGTAACATATGTTAAATATGTAAATTAAAATGCTAATTATTTCTTTGATGGCACTGCTCAATTTTCAGCATCGTTACTTGTTACCTTCAGAAATCCTTCTTATTTATTTATTTATTTATTTATGATGTATTAATTAACCACATTGTAAAAAATACCATTGTTAAACTATGGCTGGTGTATGAGCAAAGCCATGGTTGATTTCTAGCTACCATGGTTTAGCTTATCGTAACCATGTTTTTATCAGCATTATTATTTTTACACACATTTTTTTATGTGCAAGGGAAGCCTGAGATAGTCAGCTTCCATAAATTTCCACAGCTACAGTAATTATGCATTTATAGTACCTCATTTAGTCTAATAATATCCAAACAAGCTATCAGAGTCACATGATCAGGATGTCACCTTTCAGAGTAGATATAAATAAGCATAGTTCCTTTAAAATTTCCGATATGGTCTGTGTGTATTTGCAGAGCGTTTCATTGGTCAGATTATGAGTATTTGCATAGCATTTTTATATTTTATATTATATTTTATATTTTGCAGTGTTGTGAATGTTGATTCATTGTTCATGTTTTTAAAATCTTAATTTGCAGCACATTCAACTTTCTCAGACACATAGAAACTCATAAAATGTATTTATTTAGATACAGCTGTGGATCATTTACAGCAAAATGTAGACGCATGCATTGAAGAAACTTTTCTATTTAATTAAGTTTGCTCACAGAATCAAAAACTTGCGATTACCATGCAGATTATTACATGCACACACACACACACACACACACGTGTCACGAACGAGGCCCAATGCATGTAAGAGCAGTTACTATTTACAGCAATGCAATTTATTTCATGCTTCTTATGATCACAGATCTGCTTAACCACAACGTTGCCGTGGGCGTTAATCATATAACATGATTTGCTATTTCTACCAAACTTCAAACAGACCTGCACATGTACAGCCCACTCTGATTTTCACACGAGGTGTGTTTGTGTGTGTGTGTGTGTGTGTGCAGGTCGGTGTTCAGTCACCGACTGAATGCGGTGCATCCTCACATGATTGATGACTTTCATTTGCTCAGGTTCAGGTGCCGTGTGCTGCTCCTCCTGGGTGCTGCCAGCTTCTGCCGGGCTTTTAGGATCCCACACCATAATTAAGACCGAAGCCAGTGCACCGATCGGCACATCGCTCCGCAGCTGCTGCACACATGCAAACATCAGCATCAGAACGAACATACAGACATCACTTAGTGTAAGTGCCACTCGGTGGGAGCAGAGCACTCCAGCTTATTCTAAACTGGTTTTCCATTTGTAGAAATTGAGTATGTTTAAAATACTATGAAACCACTGAATGGTTGTTTGCCAATTGTCTGGCTCTGAACAGCATTCGTGATTCACTGCTTAAATTATAAAGGGTGTCCAAGGACAAGCTTTGTTTTAGAGAGTGTGATGGATGGCAATCTAACAAATTCATCGGCGTTCAGATGTTACCTTACGCATTAGTGACTGATCTGGACCTTTGTTTAGCGCAAACTGCGAGAACCCTCTCATTTTATGACATGTATTTTGATGCGATCAGTGTTTGATTTGTTAATTAAGTATTTTAGATCATTTAAGCTGTTTCCATTTGGTGTTTTGGTAAACCTCTGCGAAAACGCATTTAGTTTAATTCAAATGTATTTGTAAACCGCCTTTCCACGATGCATAGCGTTTCAGGGCAGCTTCCATGAGCATGTTGCAACTGAGCAGTCGTGAGATATTCTATTGTTTTTCAGAGATCAGTGTTACATCTGCATGGCAGTAATCGATAGCTATGTGATAATAAGGATTATGGGTTAGTTAATATTAAGTGAATACAAATCTGTCCAATTAATAGCATGTATTAAGTAAAGTAAATATAAACAAAAGCATCTTCACTATCCAAAATGTTGTTTCTGGGATATTACGTTTTATATCATTATATCAAGTTACTTCATACTAAAGTTAATTTCATTAGATTTTGATTTGATTGCCTATATATAAATATATATAAATGGCAACGTGATGTGTCATCTTTGATATCAAATTCTTACATTTTATTAATCTCAGTTATTTTAATAAGACACTATAGGTTAATTTCATTTAGATGCATTTACACAAGACAGCATAATGATGTTCAAAATCGATAAAAGCAATATTACAACTGCTGTTATATGAACATAGTATTTAAATAATTTATTTATATCATAATTTATTTATCAATATGAAATGCTAGAAAGAAATGCAATAGCTACCTTTACATTTGAAAGTAAACCAAGTCACTGACTCATTCATTTGAAAGATTAGTTAGACAGCTAATTCATACAAGAATGAAGCAAGCGCCTGGCCGTTCCTCAGTATGCATTCTTCAGAGATCTCATGTCCCATGAGTTCTCGTTTCTTTGCCAACATAAACCATCGAAGAACATTTCCAGTTCTCAAGTACAGAGGACGCACGCAAGTGCCTAGATATATTTTTGATACAGAGGATGCATGAGTGCAGACTTGAGAGAATTAAACCATTAGAAATCCCAGAAGACGCTCACGCTTGATCAGTATATTCCTCGCTGGAAAAAAATTTAAAGTCCTGACCCAAAATAGTATTTTGAATTGCGAGATATAAAGTCACAATAATGAGCAATAACGTAGTCAATTTGAGATATTAAGTCTCACAGCAAGATATTATCTAGCAATTATAAGAAACAAAGTTTATAAAAGAGAGATAAATACATTTTCAATTATTTCACATTATAAAAAAAGTCTTATTTTGTGTGCACAACATCTGCCTAATCACTTTAAGTGTAGACAATATACTACTACTTTTTTTTTTGCATTTATCATGAATCTAATTAATTCTAATTACACACATATTCTAGTGCCAGATTTTTTTTGGAGGCCTTTCAAAAGAGTGAAATTAACCCGTATTTGGGAACCATGTTTCGTGTTCTTGTGGTGCATCAGCCAGTCACTATTTTCATGACATATAGAGCTCAGGCTCAAAAACAAATGTGTCCAGAATTGAGTGCCTAAGCAAAGATGATTTCAAAACAAATTTTTGGAGGAGTTGACATGAATGGGAATATTAACAGACAGTATTTCCAAAAGTCTCATAGATGTAGCAGGAATTGTTTATTCTCTTGTGGGGCGCAGACAGATACACTTGATGTGTTGTTCTTATGAAGATTCTAACAATTCAACACATGAGGGTGCTGCCATCTGCTCATCAACATGTCAAATGCTCATGAGGCCACAAAACAGATTTGGAGCTTTAAATATTTGACACATGCTTCATTTCATGAGTGAATGCACTCTCATGACATTGACTGAACACTCCCTGCACGCAACACAGAGTGTGAAAATCTCTGCACGCCATGCTGGGCCCTGAAATATCTCCACATTTTGAAACTCCATTATCACAAACACATCCACCAGCTGTGCGGTATGCGTTATGGAGATCAGTGGCGTGACTGGATGTAATTACAACGAGCCTAATGTTTCAGAATGGACAAAAATACCATGTGTTAAAGCAACATTTAGCAAACTTCATAAGGCCTCTCAAGAACTGGACTTTGTGGACTTCTACGGAGCTGTGAAAATATAATCACTTATTCTGACGTATGTCCTTCTGCTCTAGTCCACTCTACTTTACCTTGCAACATCGCACCAGTTTGAAACTCTGTTCTATAGACTGTAGACTGCATATTGTGACATGTATTCTGTAATCCAGTCATCTAAGGTGACCGATACCGATACACTTTTTTGCTGAAAGTGAAGTCACCTTTACCTTTGACGCAAAACTCTGAATCAGTCTAGCATCCCCTGTCCAGCCTCAAGAGAGCTGCGGACACGGCTGAGGGAGATGAACTCAACCTCCGGCTCCGGCTTGAAGATGAGCCTCGGAATCATTTCATTTAGGGCTGGTAACAGAGACACCCCGTTCCCACTTCTCTCCCTTTTACTGAAATCAACCTGTTGCTAAGTAACACTCATATTCATGAAGTCTTGTGCGTGTCCGCCCATGTTTGATGAACCTGTCAGCAACATGGATCAGCCCTCCCATTTGTAGAGAGAGGGTATGAATATTAACAAATCTTGATTGCATGTTCATCAAATCAAAACTGAAAAACAACAAAGAGACCAAAAAGACAAAGAAAATAACAGAAATTTGAGTGTGCACTGTTAAAAATTATGAATCATTATCAAACCAGCATCTTTGTTTCCATCCATTTGACTCATCCAAGTAATTTCAAGCATTTCTATTTCATTTTCAATCATGTTTTCAGAGTTTTAACTTAATTCAGACTGGCTGGATTAATAAACATTTGTACAGTAAGTTATAATTTATAACCGTATAAACGCCAGAACAGAGAGCACTATATACAAAAAAAAAGAAAAGAAAAATGAGCCTGGTTTCTATTTGAACATAATTAAATTATATGAGGACTGACATACACAGTACAAAAATGTAACCTAATTTGAAGTTGATTTGCTTTAAAAAAGAAACAAAATCATTATATATATATATATATATATATATATATATATATATATATATATATATATATATATATATATATACAGTATATCATATCTAAAAGCTGTAAGTAAAAGTTGATTTATTCTTTGAAATAGAATGCCGTTTTGTTTATTAAAATTCTGAATATTATTATATATTATATGAAGCACTAGTGCATTTACTGTAATAAAAGCTTATCGATTTTTTTTTCATGTTCTTTTTCTTTTTTTAGTGCTGTGTAAGGTGAATAAGTTAATTACTAAACTAAAGTCTTTAAATGTCCTTGCACTGTGAAAGATTAAATGAAAAACAGATTTGAATAAAGAGGAAAGAACGTATCCATCTTCAGTGTGTATGGGGAAGAGGTGTGTGTTTGGAGGTGAAGGGGGTCAGCTGTGTGTCATTCCCAAACCACTGAAACAGAACTAATGAGTGTGTAATAGCTTTCCATCAGCAAATCCACACACACTCTTATAAGAAGAAAAAAAAAGCATCAATGTCAGACTAAACCGTCTGTCTTCATTTGATTTCTATACAGGCATTCGAGAACTCATAAATGCATTGCTTCAATCAGTCTTACTCCAATCTAAGCTTTTTACATTCACCACTTAAACATGTTTCATCAAAAAGGTCGCTCGCTTTTCAGAGCGTAGACCTCTGAGAATAGAGAACTGCTGTGTTTTAGAGAACATTTCCATCGAAATGACTGTGCTCGGCTAAAAAGCTTTATGAATCTTAATAGACTGTGAGTTGAGAGAGTGATCGCGATATAATGTCATATAAGCAAGTGTTTAACTTTTAGTATGCACTAAGTGTTTTATGAGATCTTGCCCACGGCTTTTACCTTACTGCCCCTAAATGAAGCCAGGAGATCGGTGGGCAAAACAGCTCCCATTACTGCACAGATTCAAAAAAGACATGCTTAATGTATGTAAATTGAAGATTAGCAGAAAGGGTAGAGGATATGGCTTTTATATGAGATATGTTCTTTTCATGCCCGTCTCAGATGCTCGTCTGTGTCGTGGATCCATTTGCCATCGGGAGGGTTAACACACATATGTCATTCAGCAATCAGGTTGTTGGCAGCTCATTGCGTTTCTAAATGATGCGACACAATCTGTCAAAGCCCAGACCTACAATTCATTAGGTCAAGCAGTAGCACACACACTTTTGGATGGGGCTTGGTCATGCCTCGATTGCTCCTGGAATGTACTGTACTCACAGATGTGGCACATACCACAAACACCATCTTTTATCATTCTTCAACTAGATCGCTCAATTTATAACCTCTGTTCTGACAGACAGAGAGAGAGAGAGAGAGAGAGAGCATGGCACTTTTCATCAGTTTCTGTATCACATTACGCTTTTCAAGTATTAGAGACACTGTTGTTTTTGTTTTAGCGATAGTGATTATTATAAGTGATTTTTTTTGGCCTGCTCAGAGGTTTTAGTTTTAGACTGTAGGTCCATTTCACAACTAACAGAATAAAAACTATTTTTAATATATTTACCAATAATAATCTCACTTTAGTATTGTTTTCTTTCAAACATAGACATGATTTGGACTACTTCTATTTTTTTTTTTTTTTTTTTTTTTTTACAAAATATAACGCTGACTGTATTTGTCATGCTCCACCATTCAGCCTTGCTACTTTTAAACAAATGTTTAAAGAAATCTACATTTTTATTTAGCAGTTTGTTCCAAATCAGTAACATTAAATCATTATTAATCTACTTGGCAGTTTAAAACACTTAAAACAGTTCTGGTGTGGCTGTATAATTTATATTATACGCACACTGCTGTACAAAAGTTATTAAACAACCTGGTCTCATGAAAAATATGTACCTCTGTCCACATATTAGAAATCTAAAATAATTACCTGACTTGATTATGAATTACAGCAGAAACATGTATTAATAAGCATTTAATAACACACTGAGCACCTATTGTCATGTCTAAATAATAAGATTTATTATTGTACATTTAAATAATTTAACACTTTATAAATGTTCTTATTAAACACTGACAACTAAATAACTAATAACGGTGTAAATAACGATATAATATATATATATATATATATATATATATATATATATATATATATATATATATATATATATATATGCTCAAGAACAAGGCATTTTTGATGCACTTGTAAACTGCTTACTAATGCATAATAATGTTGACCAATGGTTTATAAAGGATGAATTGAGTATTTACTAATGCTTAACTAATGACTCATAGTTATTATAAAGTGTTACTGATAAAGGTTTGTAGAGAGGCAAATTAGCATACATTATCACAATGATTTCAAAGGATCATGGGACAGAAGACAGCATGATGCTAGAAAACAGCTGTTTGCCGAAAAATAACATTTCGTGCACACACATTGTGCCCTACTGATACGAAAAATTAAGAAAAACACTATTCCTCTAACTGATTTATGAGGATATCTCCTATTTGCATTAGTTTTCTCAGTTCCTAGGTTTGTTCATTTAGATCAGAAAATAAAAAAGTATCGTTTCCACAAATAGATTAAGCAGCACAACTGTTCTCATAATTGATAATAAGAGATGTTTCTTAAAGCATCAAATCAACATACAGTATTAGAATGATTTCCAAAGGATCATGTTTTTAATATATGTTTGATAAATGCAGCCACTTTTTTTTTTTACTGTACACAGTCATAAGCACACGATAAGCAATTAATAGCGCGGCCTACATGAGCGGCACATCCTATGACTCAATAAATTGTTGCCACGTAGTGGACTTTTATTGTATAATATGTCAGATGCCATAATCATTGAATCATGTGTTCTTATAAAAGGATGATGGTCTGCAGTTAATGATGCAGTTGAGATTTTAGTTTGGTCTGTAGATGTGATTTGTGTCAGAACGGCACAGCTCGGCAGTGGCCTGAAGACACATCCAGGCTTCATAATGAGCGTCAGCCAATGAGCACTGCTTCAAAAACAAGTGAGAAAAAAGAGGTGTTGGATTTATTGGCCATTCAGCTAATTAAATGACTGGAGATATATGGATGAAGGAGAGTATGTGTGAAGAGAAGCTCAGAGAGTGTGAGTGTGTTTGGAAAGGGAATACAGAGTAATGCACTTGTGAGGCTAATAAATCTCTGTCACTTCCTGTGTTCTGCACATGTCAGTGTGTGTGTGTGTGTATATATGTTTTTTTGTCTTTGAGAGACAGACAGAGAGAGCTAGTAATTGGCTAAACAGCTTTTTTTTTTTCATTTCAAATCTTGGCTGCTGACTTCTACTTTTCTATGTCTCTTTTAGCAATTTTATGGTTTCATACCCTCTTACAAAAACAGACAGACACACACTTGCAGTCACAAAGGCAGGGTATATTTCACATCACAACATAATTTGCAGGAGCTTCAGGCAAAACTCAAGTCAATATAATTTTTCATAAATTTCAGGTCTGGTCAAGTTGTACATATTTTAATAATTAAGTTTCATTTCAAAATGTTGGAGTTGTTAAGCTTTGTTGTAAATGTTTTTGAAAGAAGTCTCGTTGGGTACCAAATATATATATATATTTAGCCTTTCACAATTGTTTTACTCTTTAAAGCTTCCAATGAGCTTTTACTGGCAGGTTCCACCGTGACCCCAAAAAGGTCGACATGTACTCAAACTGTTGATTTTCCTGGAAATGTTAAATACCCAACAATCCATCAACCCAAAGCCTCCCAACCTCCTTCTCTCCCTTCCTCCTCCTCCAAAAGCAGTGAATGTTTTCATAAGTGGTGAAACATTGAGAATCCATTTGTGTTATTTGTCTGTTGAGAACAGTGCACCCAGGTGGTGCATGTGTGGATATTGTCCTTCAATCGGTCTGGTCTAATTTTCTGCATACTCTGGCAGTCCAGTTTGTTTATTTCTGATTTGCTTCACTAGTTCTGCCTGATTGATTCCAAGGTCAGGCGACTTCCCGCACACACTCGAGACTTCCCAGCTAAACGGGCTCATCATTCTCTCGCTCAAGCGGTGTTGTTGAAATGCATAAAAGCGAGCCCAGTCGAGGCGGGGAAAGAAACGTGTAAATTGTTAATCAGCGTAAGCCGGCGCCAAAGTCACCGCGCAGCAGAAAAATTCCTTCAGTCTCATTAAGACTTAATGTGTTCTCCGTGAGATGGGCCTGTCTTGTCCATTGTTTTTGTGTTAGCAGCTAATTTCAAAAGAGATGTAATTCGCTTCTGTTTACGCTTGTTGATTTAACCTGGGAGCCCTCTTGCTCATTTGCGATGTTGTCTGAACAAATGTTTTCAATTGTAGTTGTTAGACTGAAATAGGCCTTTTCTGTCAAATCAGCTTTACATTTGAATTGTCTTGATTGCTTGCGTCAGCCGATCAGAGTTATCCTAACCCCGCAGTGCAGGCATGAAATTTGGAAAATCCACATCACATCACAAACGCAAAATTGTTTCATGTTTTTTTTGATGGTTTGTTCGTTTTACATGTAAGACTTGTTTTTATCAAAGTAACTCCTAAAGGTTTGATTCAGTTCTTTTTCATCCATCCTCGCCAAGCTCTAAAAAGCTTATAAAAATATGAATGCTACTGAAACTATTACTGATATACATTATGTAAACATTTCTCTGTCTTTTTTTAATATTTATTTGTCCTTTTATTTTCCTTTTATTTATCTTCTTTTCTTTTTAAACACTCTTGCCTTAAACTTAAACCATAAGTTATTGTTATTCTATTATATATTTATCATTGTGTTCAGTAAAATGACATTACGGGAAAAAAAGTGTTAATGCCACATTTATGCGTTTTGTAAATGTAACGTGGTTTAAAGAAGTCACTTAACGAGAAGCTATATTATGTCATGAAACATGTTTTTAAAGGTGTAAGTAAAACAAAGGTTATTGTAGTGTGCTTTACAAGATTTTAGGTGATTTTTAGGTTTTTTTTTCTACTTCAAAATTGCATTTTCATTCATTGCATCACTTGTCTCATCTTTTTGTAATTGTTTAAAAGGTTTATCTGCAATATGTGAACAAAAATATAATAATAAAATAAAAAAAAGTTCATTATATGCCAATAGTAGCATTAAAAATTGCTAACAAACTGAATATTAAGGTCGTTGTTAATGCCGATGTTTTTTATTAATGACAGAATCCGTTTACAGTATATTCACAATCTAATGTTTAGTAAATTCCCAAACGCAGTCGAGCTGAATTCAGTGTTTAGGTCGCTTTCAATCCCAGTCCTCAACCTTTGCCACTTCCAAATTTATTTCCTCTCCCCCTCTCTACTGTCCTACTTTAATAAAGGCAAATAAGCCATAAAAATAATGAAAAGCAGAACACCGATGAAGGACATCAACAAGTCTAGAGAGCGACTACAGAAGTCACTGGCACCTTCCCCAGAACTCTCTGCTGGTAAAGAGGTTGTTAATGATTCACACGTTTCTTTATGGACTCTTGGCTGAACTCTTCAACACTTCATTCCCACAGGGACTGCAGATGGAGCAGTGTGACTTACACACACATATATGCACAATAGCCACATGGCAACGCCAGTGTTGATCAAATCACGCCTGCCTCACACTGCACAGGACATAGTGAACATGTCGGTACTCTTGTGCACTTCACGCTTAACATGCATCGACGCACTGTCTCCTGACCGGGCTGTTCCTTCTTTCCTGTTAAAGAAAACCTTCTCAAAATGTAAATTTCAGTAGCCTGCCTCGCATTACCTGTCTCCGCTTTAAGTATGCTTCAGTCAGAACTGTTGCAAATGTCAGCTTAACTCTGTTTCTGTCAGGTTTGTTCTCATACATCACACTGACAAAACATTAACTGAAAACGCCTTTCGCTGTCGTGTGAAAATGCTGAAAGGTGTTGTATTTAAATGCGCTAACAATCTGGTGCTGTCTGTGAGTCGTGGCTGTCAGTCAGGGGCAAATCAGCATCTGTTTAGTCAGAACTTACACAAAATATTCTAGGAATTACTTATGAAATCACAAGAGTGTGAGGCTTGGACGGCAAATATGTAAAATACTACAAAAATCAACCTAGTTCCCTCCAACCTCCCCTCTGGAATTGGATTTTTTTTTTATACACGTTATAGCATTGAGCATGATATTGCAAATGATACTTTTGGCTGAAACGTATTTTTTGTAATTGTCACCTTGGGTCATGATTTAGAAAACAATTATTTAGCTCGTTTGCTGATGCATGCTTTGGCTTTCTGCTGCCCTTTATTTGGGTGTGTAAATAGCCTCAGTCGCTTTGGCCTACAATCACAGACAACAGACAGCTTGTTGAAAACTGGAGAATTACTATTATCAGACTGTGCCATGGGCAAAGATTTAATGAAAACTCATCTCTTCTTCTTTCTTTATTTTTTTATGTATTTTCAGCTTTGTGATTTTTATTGGAGTCGGACAGTTGGTAGGTGAAATGTCCCTATTATGACCATACATACAAAAGAGCCCGTCATATACAGCTGCCTGAGGCTGCACATGAGAAAATAGCATAGCATGCTAAAACATTATTATTATTTATTAATTTTTTTTTTTTTTATTAGTTTATTAGTTTTTATTTTTTACTTAATACCCTGCAAACGAACCTGGTATGCTTAAATTCTGCTAAATTGAACTAATTGAAATTGAACTAATTGTGTGCTTAGTGCACTTTAAGTGTCTAAGAAGTAGCGCTAAAGTAAAATTAATGTAGAACTATTGTAAGTAATATATGCTTCAGGTACACTTTAAATATTTTACATTTAAAAACAGTATTATTCAAAGGAGGTCATACAATACTCATTAAAATAGTGACATTAAAACATATTTAGGTAATTAATAAAAAAAAATGTACGTTGTACACAAGTAGTACTCGAATAAACTTTTTCCTTAATAATTTTTATATCAGTAAGTCTCAAACAAGATCTGAGTAAATATAAGATTTTAACTATATTTAGTATGCAATAAATGTGTTTAAAATATCTTTACATTTAGCAGAAGCCTTATACAAAGTCACTTACAAATGGGGGCAATGAAAGCAATCAAAGATATACAAGTGCTGTAACAAGTGTCCAGAAGTTTAATGCAGCACACAAGGTACATACATAAGTAAAAGAAACGCGAGCAGAATTGAAATCTGTTAGAGGCCTTTGATGGAGTCATGTAAGCAGCGCCACATGTATCTCCCACCCGTCTCTACATATTTGACATGCAGAAATCATGCTTGACCCAGATCGTCTGTCAGCCTTTATATATCCAGGTAGATGTTTTGTTCAGAAGCTCACCTAATATTACAGAACAAATGAAACATTAGAGAAGAACTGATGTGTGGCGCTGTGAATCAAGGGAGCCTGGTGGCCTACTGGAGCTTTATTTCTGGCAAGGAGGCCAGAGCCACACAGTTTGGCCCAGCCTAATGTCGGTTTGGGTGAACCTCTGATCTCTGCCTCTCCTGCCTTGCGCAGCCAGCAGTTCTCCAGCTGTCGCCATCCTGCCACTCTCCCAGATCGACATGGCCCGAGCCATGGTGCTGCCCTACCCGGCCTGGCTAAGCCCTCAGCCCAAGCTAATACTGGAACCCCATCCGCCTCCCCACCCTGCATTCACCGATGAAGACTACACACATTCACACGCTCACGCTCCTCACATCCTCACTTTAAACTAATCATCTTTACATTGCACTTATCATCAATATCATTTTTATTGACATTAGTCATGCTTCCAATTTGAAGTGCTGCTGTTGAATGCCTAATGTATGAGAAATGGTCAGTGTCTGGAGAATATATCCAGTCTATTAAAGCATGAACACTCACACAGTACCCACTTTTTCCTACTGTTGTATGGCGGCACTTATGGCCGCTGTAGGCGCTACAGGGAGTAAGTAATGAAAAGCTGTTTAAGCTTCAGTGATAGCTTATTCTACTGGCTAATGGCGGTCAGCGACCTGACGAGAATGTTTCTGCTATAGATTTGCAGCCTCTGCATTGACTGCTGTGTCAGAAACGCTTTACTGTACAGCCGTATGTCTAAACTAGGGAAAGTTTCTGCATTGCAGGTTAAGATTAGTAAAGACAACTGTGGTGTTGCAAAGTGGCATTAGCTTAGTAAATGAAGCCATTTCACAAACAGATATAAAAAATAAAATAAATATCCAATAAAATTACCAGAAAACAGAAACAATTAAATGTTGAAGAATTTCACATATTATTATTTCATTTGATCTTGATTAGTTTTTCAGCCTTATTTGATTTATAAAAAAAAAAAAAAATGAAATAATAACATTGTACTATTATCTCTTACTTTCTAAAAATACTTCATCAGTGTCAGATGACAATAAGTCATCTAACCCTCTGCAATCAGTCAGCCGCCAGCATTTCACGCAGTACACACTGCCACAGTATCCAAAATCTGTTATGTATAAAAGTAATATACTACTTCTACATCAGTTGTAGATGTTTTGTATCCATTATTAGTAGGTCTTTTCATATTTTTGTAGCTAATGTTTTACTAAGGATTATTAATATTTAATGGTGCTATTTAAGATAACAAGAGATTTGCAAATCGTTATACTTAATCTACAACATTGATGAAAATATTAACATATAACATATTAATGATTTGAGAGAATAATCATGTTAAAATGTGTATGCATGAGAATAAAAATACATAAACTGTTAGCATACCCACTCTGTTAATTGCTTATGCATGCGCTTTGGTAAAATGATTAGTTCATCATCGACTAATCACTTATGAATGTCACCAACGCAACTGAATGTTATTATAAAGTGCTATAATATTTTGTTCTTTTGTATGTGTATCCTCATATTTGCATCGTTGTGCATTTTCCAATGCTTATTTTGCTTATTATTTTAGCGTTTGCCTTTTCTTGAGCAGATAGAGATGCACAGTATTTTTGATTACTACATTACTATCTTATCTGTCTAACAGGTATATATTATATTGACTAGAGCAGGAACAATGGGAATTATAAAATACATGGAGTAGAGTATAGAAAAGCCCTACTGCAAACAAATATTTAACATTAGTCATTACTGATACAATCCTGAGAACCCGTTTCTCAACATGTATATATTTGCTTATTGTGAATATATGTTTGTCCTGAAGCATGTTGCTTGTTAACTTTGCATACAGGAAAAAAGACTATGATACGGCAAACAGTTTGCACCATACCCATCACCAAAGCCTGCAGTGCTGACTCCTCTAATTTTATACTTTTGGAGCGTGTAAAGATGTATTATGCTGACGTTTTGGAGAGCAAATATAAGCTGCAGACTCTGGCAGTTCTGAAAACTGAAGAGGTCCTTGGCTTGATAGCAGATATAGATAGCCACAGTGTGTCAGCAGGCTGTGCAGAACAAAACTTGTTGCTATTCATTCCATTTTGGTAGATCTTAATTATAAGTAAAGGAAGAAGTGGCAAAGTAATGTTATTGAATGCTCGACACATAGTTCTGCATGGTTCACTGGTTAGTGTATGTATTGTCAGGTTTGAATAAGATTGCATAAAATAAGATGAGAATTTTAATTTTTATGTACACCTCCGCGAGCGAAACACAGCCTCCTGTGAACAAGATTCTTCCAACCTAGAGCTTTGGATAGAGACGAGTGCCATATCCTAGAACACACCTATTTCTGTTATATCTGTCAAGTAGGGATATTTTCTGTGTGCAAAATGTCTGCCTATAAAAAATTGTTTCTGTTGCATCTTAAATAATGACCAGGTGAAAAGAAAATTTATAATGCTTCAGCTCATGTATCAGCCAAAAATATACACATGCTACAAAAAAAGCTTCTTCTAACTTGGAGTGTTTTGCAAATAAGTTCAGCAGTTCAAAACGCCGCGCAAATGCAATCATTAAATGCAGCGGAATCGATAAACTCTGCTTTTGTTTGTAAGCTGAACATTTTTTGTAATGGCTTGTAAATTATAAACACCCGTTTAATGACTCTCACCTGCAGTGATAAAGGATGCAGTTGTGTAGCTTAATCGGGTGACCCTTTGTATGTCCTGCTGCCACGATCCTGTCCCTTCCCCAAAAGCCTTCAAGAGGCGCAAAGACAGCTTACATACATATGCTAAAACAGGTAAAATAATATGACCTCTCCCAGCCCTCATTTCCTGACCCAGCTTAGATACTTGAGCTCTCCTGTTATTTTTCAAATTACAGGTTAATTAAGCCAAACTGATTCCCGCTGCTTCCCTGGTGTGCAGCCAGCACCTGGCAGACGCGACGCGTGCTTTTGCGGCTGAACTCCACCGCGGGTGCGTCTGATGGCTATTAATGGAGCGCGGCCATCTGTTTCTGAGGCTACCGTATCCGGCGGCCACTCTCGCCGGACTTCGGATCGAACGGGTAACATGACTAATGCTAATGCTAACGGACGGCAGAATCTGTTCCTGCTCAGATTCTCCGAAAGCGTAGGCTTCACCTTTAAGTGGATGATGAGTCCCAGTTCGTTGGGGATAGTTGTTATAATTGCGATGCCTATTTCTGCCGCAAGTGTTTCTGCTGGGTGGAGCCTGTGCGGTTGTACAAGTGGCGCCGCTTCTCTGAAGTGATTGCTGTAATGACCATTTTAACACACCCGGCCTGTTGTTTTCCAGTCTATTCGCCCAGGAGCTGCTGGGTAATTACTCAGGAGAGCGATGCCAGAGCTTCTTCCCGAGGTGAAGTCGGCTGAAGTAGGCGGCAGCTCAGCCACCACCTGCATATCACACCTTCCCAGGGAGGCAGAGACTGAGAGAAATCCCTGAGATGCTTTAGAGAAGTCCCTGGAGGCTTAATCGAGCTGACAACATACAAAAATGCAAGATACCTCTTCCACACAGAGATTAACCTTACAGACACAGTGTCTTTCCGCTTAGTGAGGCTGTGTGTTGCTCAGAATAATACAAGTCATTAATTAATTTTGGCCACACAGGCTAAAATACAGGAATCATATAAACCTCGATGAGCTTAATGCAGGCTAAAAGAGCCTTATTCCATCATTGCGCAAACATTATTATCCAGAGGATTCAATAATCTAGCTTTAAAATAACAGTAATAGTATCATCATTATAAATTAACCACCTAGCATAATGTTAGGAAAATTCTCATCATTATATAGCTTGTTTTAGTAATGATTAATTTCATCCCACCAGACTAACTGCCATTTTAAGCTCACTGGGGAAATCTTAACGCTTAGATAAAATACAAATTAAGAGCTTCATTTCAGGAGTCCAAATAAGTGTGATGCTACACTTGTTGCATTTACTGACCTTATATTTTAAACTTACGCTTAAAATTACTTTTTTCCACGTCAATGCAGTCCTTACACCCCATAAGCTAAAAAACTGGTCGGTGGATAGCTTAACTGTAAAAACAAAACACTTAAAATAAAGCACATTTACCAGTGATTCACCCTTCCCAACTCAGTATTTAGTTGATACACCTCACAGCCTAAAATTTTTGGGGGTATGATGCGATAGGTTTTTCCTACCTCTTCATCTCTCCAAGTTCTGTCAGGTTGGATGAGGGACGCTGTACATTTTAAGTTTTTCTCTAGAAATATTTCATAGAGTTGAATCCTGCGCCTGGTTGGGCCACCCATGAACATTTCCACAGAATTACATCCACTCTTGCTGTGAGTACACTTTACTTCGATAGCACACTTAGACATTCTGCTAATAGTAATTCTAAGTTAGAACACAGCACCAGCGACTACACAGTCCTGGCAGTGTGTTATGTAAATAAATCCACAGTAGACGTGAGACATGGAGAGCGGCGAGGTTTTAAATGAGCCATTTTAAAAAGGTCTTAAATTTTATAAAAAGAGATATGTTTCTTGGATTTGAGACTTAAAAATTCATTTAAAACTTCTTTAAAAGATAGGATCTTATCTTTGCACACACAGCTTGTACATGACTCAAGTGCGTTATTTAGACGGCATCATATGTTACCTGATAGCAAAATGAGTCACATTGACCCAAATTTCTCAAAATTGAGATTTTTGTATCAATAGAAAGAGAGGAAACCAAAGTGAAATCTTGAATGGTTTTAAAGATATACCCATTTGAATTATAGTCGCCCGCCCTTTTTCCAGTTGAAACCCTGAATCAAAATCATCACTTTAAAGTTCTTTTATATAAATGCTATTAAAAACAGCCAGACTGAAGGCTCATTCACTCAGTATTTATTTAAAATAAATCATTTAACCTCTTAAGCTCTTATTCTTTTTTATTCAAAGTATGCCATTTAAAAAATCTGTTTGGTTCTACGTCTCTGCAGAAGAGTTTGCTTTGATTCTCATTAGGTACTAACTAACAGGAGAAAAATGGTAATTGCTGCTTTGTATTTATTTATTTTTTTTTTTAATTCTATTGGGAAATGTATATTTGAAGGAAGGAAGGGTCATGTGCTGAAAGCAGTAAATGAAAGAGAGACAGTGTAAATGTACAGATTTAAAGCTTACTTTTCATTTTGAGTTAATTTGCAAGAGATGTGCGACTCCTTGCAGTATGGCTCATCTCTGATTGTGGGACTAGAGTGGATTAGGATTAGTTTGTGTGTGGAGTAGAATTGGGGAAGAGCATGCTGCTCTTGCATTCCAAGGGCGATGGAAGTCGTGGAGGCTTGGCCCAAAGAGAACCTCAACTGCTCCAAACTAGATGTGACGCAGTTTCTGTCAGGATGGCAGGGAAAGGAACCTCACATCTTTGGTCTTCTCCTTCTTCTTGGTGACTCTCTACTGATAGAGAAATTATTTCATGAAGTGAGCTATACTTATTTCTGAATTTGTGTCTCTTTTACCTTAAATTATTTGAGACGTTGGAGTTTAAAGATACATGGCTCCATGATGATTCCCCCCAGGTGTAAGAGATGCTAGCAGACTATCTCTCTTCTGTGGTTGCATTATCACTTGAGAGGTCAGTGCTCCTGCCAAATGCATATTAAGAGCAACACTGATAGGGAGAGGTTTCATGCAGTAGGATCATGCACTGGTACTGCCTACGCCCACGCAAGTGTTTTGGTGAGTATATCAGGATGATAGTTATGCTTTGTCTGAACACAGTGGAGGTAAACAGTGTCTGAATAAAAGCTTTCAAGTTTTCCCCTAAGTGTTTAGTGTTAATGTGTTGGCAGTCATTATGACTCAAAAATGGACGTGTGTCTGTACTCAGGGAAGGCCAAAGGAAACTCCAATAGAGAGGAAGGGCCCTTCTCAGCGCTCTTCTGGGGATGACTGTACAACTTCCGCCAGCCTCTGGCATTTTCTGTATATAGTGATCTGTAGAGATGTTATGACACCGGGGTTGTTTCTTAAGTGCACAAGGTTTAGGACACCAAACATTTAAAATTCCTCTACAGCAAAACAAAGTGCTCAAGCAGTCTGTCTCCTTTTAGAGAAATTGGCAGCATGGAGACCCTCTCCCTGGGCTGTGGGAACTATACAAGAAGGCTGCAAGGATACAGTCTGCATCTCGCCCTCTGCATTTCCAATTCCGTGGTCTACACTACCGTGGACTATTCATATATTTGTTGATGCTGGAATTGCAAGTTCCACTTGACTAGGAATGAAGTATAAATAAATTCTCTTCTTCGATGGTGGAGTTGGGCCACTATAACCTAATATTTGATGGGAGTTAGCTCCCCTCCCCAGATCCCAGAGGGCACTGAAGCTTTCTGGAACATACAAGGACACTTTATGGGAGTGCGCCCTTGGAGGACTCCCGTCCAAAGCCAAAGGGATCTAGAGAGTTTATCTTGTTAAACAGCACATTAATTGTCTCAAATGATGGTCAAACACTTTAGCCCTGAAACTACATCCTCCATCCCAGTGGCTACTATGTCCTAGTGCAATTTGGGTGTTTCTTTAGACCAAACAAGGGTGCAGGTTTCTCTGCCTCCAGCTTCCTTAGATCTTGACGCTTAAAGAGAGCCCATACGTGGCTGGGAGGCTATGTCCTAAGGCATTTCCATTCAATCACTGTTCTCCCCAGGAGTCACTGGCCAATGTCTATTAACAAGGATCAACCAGGAGTTTGGCCTCTCAGGTTTGAGAGTTCTGGAGTTTCTCAGCCAGACAAAGCAAATGTATTGCTTTATATATTGCTTTTTTTCAAAGGTTGGAAGCATTTACACCATTCCAGGGCTGAGAGACTCGCCTTGCGACAGATTTTCCAGTCCCACTCTGCCAAAGTCCCCTGCCCCGCTCTCGCCACTCCTGCAACACACACATAAATTTTTTTCTCGCTCCACGCCCCGCATTATTCAAGGTTTTGCTCCCGCTCCCGCCGGCGCCATAAACATTAAAACTGTGCACACATGACGCTCAGACCTGAAGTTCCAGGACTTGTGGCTGCTGTATGCAAGCATTTTGCTGCATTTGCTTCGCAGCTCTGCAAAGGGAAGGTGTTTTCCATGCACCATCACATACTATAGAAAGAACATTTCCAAACATCGGATTTCTTTGTTTGGCTTCTTAGTTCTGTATGTTCTTTCTACAATAATAGAACTAATATCTGCAACCTTTTAGCGCTCCACCTGTGCCATACTTCTTCAGACATTTTGGCCTCAGTGGTCTATGGTCTTTGAGTGCTGTTCGGCAAGAACCACGTGAGAATTTACAGCTATTTTGAGTTGTTCTTGTTGGCTTTGTCACAGCAGATAAATAATATTTTATTTCTTTTTTAACAATTTAATTTTAAGATATTTCCATTTTATGGAGTCCTGAATAATTTTTATTCTCCCGCAACCCGCACACCACGTAGGACTCCACGCCTGCACCTGCTCACATATCAAATTTCCCGCCCTGGCGCCGCACTGGGTTGTGCCGAGTCTCGCGAGACCCGGTACTCCTCGGCTGGATTGCAGGTCTCTAATTCTGGGACTCTGCAGTTCACTGCCAGGTTGTTTCAAATGCTCCTGGGAATTCCTGCAAGAGAAATAGTTATCAATTTACATGTCACTGATAGCTCTGTTCTTCCATTTGTAGATGTTTCTGTGGCAAGCACCTCCCCAGTCTACAATTCCACATTCATGAGCTCAGCAGGAGAAAGCGCACTCAGAGTGACAGCGTCATCATGCACATGACATCCTGGAGTGCCCAAAGGGTCTGGGTTTTTTGGAGCCCGCTTTGAACTACTCACGCCAGCATAAGGGTCAGAGTTTCTGACTCTGCTGATGGTTTTTCTCATGATCATTGCTTGCTCTGAGGAAGAACTGGGATTTGTAGGCTCTGTCAGCCTTGCATGCGTCTGCTTTCTAGACTTCTGTGGTCCTCTGGACTGGTCAAATCTATTTTGCATCCCTAAAGTCCCCATTTTCGCCATATATCCAGTCCATTCTGCAGAAGCGCTTCTGGCCCTTCCTTAAATTAAAACACTGGAGAAAAAGCATGGCTCTTACTGTGTCCACACGATTCAGATTTATGTCCACTGCATTAGGCCGTGCACAGCTTACGTTTGCTATCTCTGTCCTCTGGACAAATGATGTCACATTGGGTGGGGAATGTTATTTGCTCCGGCCTACGCAGGTGTGCAGCCGTTTACACCTCTACAGAGTTAAGGCTCATTCAACAAAGAGGATTGTTTCCTATATTAGAGATTGCAAAGTGTCCCCTTGCAGCAAGTGTGTGATGCAGCAGAAGCTGATCCTCTCCGCACACATTTGTCAAATTTAACCGGATGTTCATACTTTACTCAGGGCTTTCATGTTCACAAGTCAACATTCCAGAGTCTGTATTTGAGACCCTGATCACCTCTACACAATCCTGGGGTCCAGACAGGTTCAGTGCAGCGTCATTGGTATTCTCTCATTTCCCATTTACAGTTATTGAATGCATGTCAAGTGTAGCTTTTGATGAAAGAGCATCTCAGGTTGAAGGTGAATCTTCTGCCCAGTGCTAGGTTCTGAATGCTCTGGACTGGTTTGTATTACTGGCTCTATGTTTTGGATTTGCTGAGCTTTTCTTGTACTCACAGGCCAGTCCTCGGTCCTGCTGCAGAAAAACCGGCCCACAGCATAAGGGTGCTAACCAATTACCAGCTAGATCTTGCTGCACAGGAGGTGTGTGACTTTCTAAATCATACTTATTCAAATTAATTTTCCTGGTTTAACTCCTTGCAGGTGTAGTAACATCTACAGGTCATA